>NC_056726.1:675623173-675873173 GCF_019279795.1 Protopterus annectens | reverse complement strand
CAACAAAATAAAGATACAGCAGTTTGAAAAAAAAAGTGTGGTGTAATTTGGGAGCAATATGGTCTAGCCGATGCATGTGGGCTGTTTATATTTAAGTGTGTGTGTCTTCACTGAGTTAGAAGTTAGTATAGTATTTAAGTATTCTTGATTTACATGAAATAAGTTTAGTAAAGGTTAAACAAGGAACTTTATATTAAATGTTAAGGGGTTAAACTTGTAGCTCCCCCACCCCAGGGGTCATGCTGCTTCATGAGATTTTTTTGCCAGATGCAAAATATATGTGATATTTTAAGAGGAGACTTAAACATCCTAAAGACACAGCAAATGAGATGAGATGAGACTGTCCTCATGAACATTAAGATAACATATAAGAGAGGAAGTTATTCTAATAAGAGAACACTAGGGTCAGAGATGAAGGAACACTATGATGCCAGAAAAGGGAAACAGAATATAGCAAAATTCAAAGACTCCACAATGACCCATAGTGTTATTTACAGTATATATCTCCAGTGCACATAACCCAGTTTTTTCAATGAACAGTGGGCCCAGATCACCAATTTTAAGCCTAGAGACCACCTGCTGTTCATTGGCATGGGAATTGTTACAAAAGTAGACTGCCTGTTACACAAATCCTACCCAGCTAGTGAATGTTGCAGGCAATAATTAGAAAAAAACATTTCAGATCAGAGCAACAGCCCTAGAAATCTGTGAAGTATGGAGAATCCTGTACCCTTATGAGCTTAAGTGCAAATGTATGACCCCAACATCCCTAGGACAGAGTAAGCTAGATTTCTGATTAACATCAGGTGACTGAATAAGGTGCACCAAAAAATGAAGGCAGACAGCTAAGCCTGCTCCATATCATACATGATGAGGTCATATTGAAGGTATTCTCACTAGACTTACAGAAGGTGAAAAACTCCTTGGTCATTTCACTCACTTAAAGACCCATAGACCCTTACCTTTACTGGAAAAGCAGAGCTACACCACACAGGCATTAAATCAAGGGATCCATGCCACCAATGGTGGGATAACTTCAAGAGACAGCTAGGTGGTGTATGTTCAGTGGCCAAAGCTAGGTCACTAGCCACTATTGATAATGCGCAAAGTCCTCTAGTGTTTGAGTCTACTATTTCCTATTGTAAGAAGCAGCAGTTTTAGGGGCACTTGAGCTATAAAGTGCAGCAAGTGCACCAAAGGGGCCCTGGTCATATGCCTAAATAGTATCTCTCCCATCTCTGAATGAAAAGAGTAATGATGCAAGTCTGGAGAACAAAGTGCAAACCCAGATGGACAGTCCTCTGCCTAAAATGGCAAAGGATTTTAACACTTTTACTGCAATCTCTACCATGCAGGCCAGTATGACCACAAAATAAATGGATATTAACATAGTGGAATACCATAGACAATTGTGTTCTAAGGTAACCATTTTAAATGTCAGGACCCTCTAGAGCAAGTCCTGAAATACAGAGAATGAATGACCGAAAGATCGGGTTTACATATACCAAGTCCAAGATGGCCATTTCTCAAAATGTTTCCTTTACTCTGAGGAATGATGATCTCAGATTTGGTATATATAGGTTTGGGAGTGTGGGGGTCTTGCCCCCAAATTGGGGTTTCAGTGGGAGAATCCCCCCACAAAAGAAATTTAAGGGAAAACAGCGATCTTTGAAATTTGCTCTTCTCCTGTGTTTTTGGTCTTTTATTTTTGGCTTGTTGGCACTCAACATTTTGAGTGTCGACATATGGAACCGTATTCTAATAAATAGCATCCACAGGGATAGAGGAAATCAGAGACATTTTGTAGAAGGTTATCCCTTCCTGTTATTAAGGATATTTCTCAAACCATAAAGTAGTCCTTTTTTGAATATCACAGCCATAAATTATCACTTTTATAGAACCATCTTTCACACCACATAAACAAAGCAATTCTCTTACTCTTTTCAAATGTAATCTTGTGTTATGTACCAATTTCCCTCATGAAAAGGGGCTACAAGTACATTTCACAAGTCTTTGTTTTGCCTACTTATGGGCTATTCATGTGCTCAGCAATTCAGCACATTATACAGTATGCTGGTGCCAGTTCCCTAGAGCATAGCTTTTTAATGAGGAGCAGATGCAAAAGCTGACAGGCATGAGCAGAAGATATGTGCCACAAATTCTAGTCATGTTCAGTGTCAAATGTCTCTGGCAGCTGCTACTCTCCACAGCACATTATATAGTATGCATCATGTTTCCCAAAACATGAGTGCATATTTGTATCACAGCCTGCAGTGGAAGAGCTCAGTCAGCATGAAAGACATAGACCCTAAAACTCTGTGCCAAACCCAGCCCATACAAATCACCAAGCTGTGAACCACTGACCCTGTTATCAATGGATGTAACAGCAGCCCACATCCTTAGGTACTCATGCAGTGTTTCTTTGTTAGAGACATATGACCCATCCCCAATAATTAGAAGAAGCAATACACATGTGCAGGTTTTGTATCTTACAGTCCTATAGAAATTGACAACAGACTGGCCATTAACATACAGGATTAATCTGGGACCATCCAGTTAATGATTTAAAGGTCTACAACACCAACATATGACCTAATATACAGTCTGCTTGTAGCATCCAATAATCTAAGAGTGACCAATCATTTGTTTAGCAAATGTTGGACTTTTTGGCGACTTTCCCTAAACATATATGACAATGGAAGGAAGTTGCTTCCTAGAAGAAATGAGATATACCAACAGATCAAGGGTAGACAATAAACTGTTAGCAATGAAAACTTAATCACTCCCATCTGGTAAGTATAAAAGGTAAATATAAAAAGATTTGTAGTCTTCCAAAGATGTATATGACATATTTTATACCATTTCACAAATGGAATAGCAAGACTAGCTATCTAAACTGTGGCGTTACCTTACAATGCACATATTTCTAGCTGAAACTGATCTTTGCAGGGGTGGGGAAAGTTACTCTGTACCCCCTATTTAATGTTCTGTATCACTTAGTACACTTTTTCAGAGTTGTTCCAACTTCAGAATCACGTATGTAAAGAAAAGGAAATGCTTGGCTTTCTAATTAAGATAAGTATGGTATTTTTTCACTAAAATGGACTGTGTAGGTCTTAGCACAATCAGAAAGACTTCAGTCACTTATGATCGTGTGTGGTTTGAATGTCACTAATTAGAATCCTATGTAGATCCCATTAAAAAGGACCGCACCATGTAGTCATGAACAGAAGTTCCACAAACAAAAGGAGCTTTCTATTTTTCTATAGAAGTCAGTACCAGACTGAAAGCCCCCCCCCCACCCATTTTGCATCTCATTATCAGTTTGAAACTTTTCTGTATTCTATTACTCATCATTCCAACAAGAATGATATTGCCTCAACTTCAGAAGGTGTGCTATGAAGAAAAAAGATCTTTAGAGAATGGACTTCTAGTAAGAAAAGTCACATAGGAAACCTAGACTTGGCATGGGGAGTTGCATTCAATACAAATGTACATTTTTCCAGAGCAAATAAACTACAATCTCTGACAATGAAAACGATCATGAAGGCATTTGTGACAGTCATGTCTTCCCTATAAATTGCGGCTTATGTATTTGATCATCTGCTATTTCCCCATTCTAGATTCCCATCCCAAACTTCATTTTGACAATCTCCTTTATGTTACTCTTGAGGCTGCAGGGTTGCAATGTGTGCAGCTACTATGTTATGCACTGTTCTTCTTTGATCATGACTGTATGATAGTGGTTGTTGTACACGTAAGTAAGAGGGTTCACTGTGGGCTTTGAGGAGTGAGGGTAGTCTTCTGCAAAAACATAGCCTTAGCGTTGTGCAATTTGATGCATTGATAACTAGCATTTTTTGATCATTTGTGACTGATCACATCTTTTTATAAGGAGAGGGATCACTCATTCATATGCTAAGCAAGGAATAATGCTCAACAGGGTGGGGATTTGTGGAAATAGCCTGGTCTCGGCTATTCTTGAAAGTTTGTTATTTCCCCTATAATGCCCACTCTGGAGGGCATTCGTGCTCTTAGATACTGGGATAGCTCTTAAAATGTTTTGTAGCTTTTTATTAGTGTACATATTTTGCTTTATATTTTTGATTCAAAATTGTTCCTCAGGCAGTGTGTTGAACTTGCTATAGCATATGCATTTGTGGTCGGAAGAAGTAGTTTACTTCCAAAATGTTTTATGTAAATGTTTAATGTATACCCCCCCACACACACACACACAAAGAGGCACAGACAGACTCACATGTATAATCAGAAACACACACATACATGAGCATACACACACATAGAGACACAGACTCATGTGTGTAATCAGAAATACACACGCACGCAAGCAAGCACACACACACACACACACACACACACACTCTCTCACAAAAAAAAACATGCCCAGCAATTACATTCACCTTCAAGACTGAGTAAACTTCAGATTTCTCACTGTGTCAAAAGAATATAAAAATTAATACAGTGAGTGGCATTTCAACTCCCCATGCCTCTCATCTTTTCCTAATTGTGCTGCTCCCATAAGAAATGTTTGATTTTTGGTTACATCATTTAAGATTACTGTCAGTCAATGAAGACAGTCATTATAATTTAATATTTTTTATATTTCATTTGCCTTCTGGGTAATATTTAGAAATGATGCCCGACTTCAAGTCTTTTGCCCTCATATTGTTAGCATTACCCTTGTTTACAGGTATGTGCCTGATCTCTTGCTTGCACTGACTCTCTTGTTTCAGTGTCTGACTGCTTCTCACTCCCTAAGACATGCATACACAAATACACACACTTTTTTTTTTCTTTTTGTTTAACTTTTTTGTAATTTTATGCTCACTAAACAGCAAAGCTGTGTTTAGAGAGTGTGAAATATGGCAGCCATTTGCCTTCTTAGTGCATTTTTTTGATGGGTGATGTCTGTACACTAACACCCTGTTGAAGGACATTAGTTCCCCAGTAGGGTGATTAATATACCTTTAGTCCGTTGTCTAAGTGATTGTAATGCATTCTGACAGTAAAAACACTAAGGCCATGCTAAATGGGTTTACCTAATAATCTACAAAGCCATTAACAGAAATGAAAAAGAAAAAAAGTTTCTCATGGCACTGACAAAGGCTATAAAAAATGGAATTTGATTGAAAATAAATTCACTTTCACATGTACACACACTAACTGAATTGTTGTTTTCCATAAGACTAAAACAGTTTATTGATGTGAAAAAGAAAGGGAAAGAATATTCTAGTGGTTTTTAGAACTGCTGTAACAAAATCAGTTATTGCATTGATTCATCAGGTTAATAAAACATTGCTTTTGTACTTCAAGAAGGCTCAATGCTCTGTTTTGATTCTGAGAATGCTTTGTGCTTTTGGAAATGCTTTGGGTAAAATAAGAAGTCATGTTTCTTATGAAGTGAGTTAGTGACAAACTTATGGCAATCAGACTCCATGGTAAGGACAGGGTACTATTCATAATCTCAGCCTATGCCCCACAACAAAGTTGTAATAGTGAGAAAAGGAGTATTCGGGCAGCAGTTGCAGGGCCTACTAGATAAAGCAGGCGAATATGAGTTGGTGTTGATAATGGTGAACCTGAATAAACATATAGGGACAGACAGAACAAGATATGAGGACTGTCTGGGTCCACATTGGTGGCATAACAGGAATAAAGAAGGAGAAGACATTCTAGACTTCTGTCCGGCAGATGGCTTGATGATGATTAACACCCAGTTCAGATAAAGAGAAACAGCCATAAGACTGCAAACAACAATGACCAACATGCATCTAGGGTAGACTTCGTCCCAATAAGGAAAGGGTACTGGGGTAGAATCAGCAATTGCAAAGTCAGCCCCAGTGAAAGAGTCATCCCATAGCATAAACTACTAGTTGTCGCAATCAGCTGTAAGCTGTGGACAGTGAAGGCTCTAACTTCAACAGAGATTAGGCTAAATATCTGAAAGTTGACAAGAGAAAGCACAAGATTTCAAGGAAATGCTCAGGGCTCTAATAATTCAGAAAGAAGAAGAAAACAATTCAGAAAGAGGTGGCACTGAAGAAGAATGGCAGTGCTTCATAGGTTCATCGATTAGTACTAGGCTAACTGCCCATGCGAGGCATTTTAAGCCTAGCCAATTATCCTTGTGAGACTCAAACTCTGCACCTTGTGTTCATAAGGCAAACACCTTAACCATTAGGCCACCCTCCCATAGGTCCATACTGGTGGCACAACAGGAATAAAGACAACATGTGTGAAGACAATAGAACAGATTATGTGGCCAAGCCAGGTATGGAAATAAGATACATAAGGAAAGCTGTTGTGGAGTACAGAAGTGCAGAAAGCTATCAAAAGAAAGGAGTGAAGGAAAAAATGGGAGATAGAAAAGGCAGACCAGGCTAAGAAGGAGTGCTGGATGGCTAATAAAGTGGCTAACAGAACGGCTGCAATAACAAAGAACAAAGTATCAAAGGCATTGTACCAGCTTCTGTTAAGTGACTCAGTAAATGGCACAAGGAAACTCAATCAGGTTGCAAGGCAAAGACAGAATGATAAAGATGATAGTTATCATATACTCTTCAAAAGGCATGCCAAGCAGCAACCTGCTCATCAGATCACAGGACATCAAAGGCAGATGAAAGGCGTATTTCCATAAACTTCTGAGTGAAGAAAACCTCACAAAAGCTGTATTGCTACAGATACAACCAATAGTGAAAGGAGAAGAAAAGGATCTGACCCTAGAAGAAGAAAGACAAGCAGTAAGGAAAATAAAGTCGGGAAAAGCAGCAGTTCAGCTGAGGTCTTGGCAGGTATGATCAAGATGTTGGGTGAGTTGGTGGAAAAGTGGCTACTGTAGACACTCATAGAATGAGCAGAATGTAGAGAAAGATGTATCCAAGATGACTGGAGAATAAGCATTCTAGTGTCAGTATACAGGAACAAAGGGGACATTCACAATAACGGACAGATCAGAGGCATCAAACTCCTTTCAAACAGCATGAACATTCTAAAGATGGTGATTGATATATGAAAACTAACTGCAGTGGAAATAAAGATGGATGATGAGCAGTCCAGTTTCTGACCTGGACGCAGCATATCTGACCCGATGTTTGTAGTGAGACAGATTCATGAGAAAAAGCTAGAGATGAGGACAGAGTCCAACTGGACATTCCTAGACTCAAAGAAAGCATACAGCAAGGTCAAGGAAAGCTGATTTGGGCAGTCCTGCTATGGTTCAAAATCCATGAAACACTGGTAGAATTAGTGCAGGCTATATACCATGTTTTGAACACACACAGAAGTTCCCAGTGGGCATGGGTTTGCATCAGAAAACAGCTCTGAGCCCACTGCTGTTCATACTGGCAATGGATTACATTAGCAAACAAGTCAGAGGTGACAGATCAACAATGTGTCTGTATACAGACAATGTGATATTACAGGCAGATTCTGAAAAAGAACTCAGCAAAGGATAAGGGAATGGAATGCAAAACTGAAGGCACATGGATTGAAAGTGAGTATATCTAAGACTGTTGTAATGGCAACAAATGAGGAAACCAGAAGAAGCAGAGAACTGAGACAAAAGGGAAAACAGTGGACCAAATTAACAACTGCAAATATCTATATATGAACGAGGAGGTCAAATATGGAATCAGATGGGCTGCAGCCAACTGGCACAGACTGTCAGGAGTAGTGTGTGAGAAAAGAATACAAAGAAGCTGAAAAGCAAGGTGCACAAAACAGTGGCATGATCAGTACTACTGTATTGTACAGTAATCTGGGCAGCGAAGGCACAACAGTTGAAGAAGATATAGGTGATGGAGATAAAGTTCCTGAGACTGGTGATAGGATGCACACTGTGGGAGAGATGAAATAAAAATGAGAACATCAGAACAGAAGCCCAAGTAGCTCTAATTACAGAGGAGGTAAAAGAGAACAGGTTATGGTGGTTCAGGCATATGTGCAGGAAAGCAGGAGATACTTTGGCAAAGAACATTTTGGACAGACAGGAAGAAGGCAAGAGGAAATTAGGGCATCCAGCAAAGAGATGGATGAACAGTGAAAGAGAAGACCTGGGACAGTCAGGCATGACCATCAAAGAAGTTAGGAGAGTGGCACTGAACTGAGATGGTAACAGTTGATGCAACAGCCCAATCTCATGTAGAAAAATGAGAAAAAAGGGGTTGATGATGATGACGATTTCTTGTAAAGTGAAGATACCAGTATGAAGGGTCAAAAACCAAAGTAAGCCTTCTCATATAAAGTCAGTATAGTAAGGCTTACAATCATAGTTGGCAAGGGGACTCAGCCGTTTTTCATCTATGAAACCCTCTAGTTATTCTTGCCACAAAAGGGCAGTTCATCTGGGTCTATATCATTATGTTGAAAACATTAAACAGTGAATCCCTGCTCCTCAAACTTAAATCAAAAGCTGCATTCAGAAAATGTTCATTTCTGCAAATTTTTTTCCCAGGAGAAACTGGTGGACCAACGTAGTGATCTTTATAAGAACCACATAATTTAAAACCCACCCAAGTGGGGAGCTGTGCCCAAGGTAGGGTTACCACCTGTCCCACTTTGCGAGGGACAGTCCCTCTTTGGGCAGTTGTGTCCTGCAAAGAAATAAAAAAATGGCAAATGTCCTGAGATTTTATGACAGACATATTTCCTATAGTTTATGTAATAGTTGCATAAAACAGTTATTCTATATCTGAAACACCTAAATGTTTTAAGAAACAGAATAAGCAACTAAAATGCTACAAGAATAAGCTTTTATTTGGTAAAAAAACCTGAAGTTTTGTCCTTTGTATTGGCTGTGGGTATGTTTTGCCCTGCAAAAACTGATGTTTGTACCAAAAATGTCCAACTTTGGGCATTTGAAAAGGTGGCAACCCTAGTCCAAGGACGTTGGGAAGTGTACTGACTGTACGCATTTCAATACAGTATCATGGTGGGGGGTGGAGGATAATGTGTCAGACACTAGAACCCAGGAGATACTTCAGTTAAATAAAAGGAAAATAAAATGTTGCATGCTGCACAAAATGCCTTGACTGAGACTGAAAAAAAACAATTTGCAGCTCATCAGGCATTTGCGTACGATCTTTTGTTTCAGCAGGTGCTAACTACATATAATTAACACTGTCCAGAAGTTGGAGGGAAAGTCGCAAGAAATTTGATGAACTTCCTGGTTCTTTGATGCTGTTTTCCCTTTGCCAGTACAACTTCTCCTGCCATTAGGGGACTAATGCAGTTAATGTTAAGGAGATGAGCTATTAAGGGAAGGAGATTTTTTTAAATTGCAGACTTTATATATGTTCACAATCAGCATTTTACAGAATTATTTTCTGTATTTTCTAATGGTGAATAATTTATTGTTCTTTGTTTTATGTTGCATTGTCACTTCAGAAACTTTTTTAGAATGAATGCTGTGCTGAATGACTTTTTACATACAGAGAGCTGCACGCATAGACAACTTTCTGGGCTGCCCATGCATTACTCTTGCTAAACTCAGAAAAGTTACAGAAATACAGTATAAGCTGTGATGAAACTGGTTTGCAGTTGACAGCTGAAAAATAAATGCTAGGTTCTGTATACTTTTTTTTCATCACAAGGTACTTAAAATATTTGGGGAAAAATGTAAGATTTGAAGAGACAGAGGTAAGAAAGATGTCTACCTTGCAACCAGTGCTTATTGATGATAGTGTTATATTTATTATTTTAGTTAAGGTAACAGGAATGTAACAGCAAATAATATACTTTTAAGTAGAATTTAAGAGATTATACACTATACACAAGAAGGACCATTGGTAAATTAAATGCCTATCTTACCTCACTGTCACTTATATTCTGTAATTATTATTATTATTATTACTATTATTATTATTTTAAGTGTGGTGATATAGGTTCATAGGTTGGTACTAGGCTATCAGCCCTAGGGCCTATACAAGCCTAGCCATAACAATTTCCTGGATATTTCATCCCACAATATTTACTTCCCTGGACCCTTGTCTAGCAGGGCAACTGACGTGATCCCTGAGGTAAATTTCCCATCTCCCATCCAATTGTCAAGGTTTCTTTTGAAGAATGCCAAGGAGGCACTCTGCTTGACATGTATGGGTAGTCTATTCCAGAGTATGGGGAGTTTCTGGGTCAGGAACCTATCCCTCCAGCATGTTTTGTTCATTCTGATGACAAGGTTTAGATCCCTGGAGCATGTGGCTCTGAGGGATTGGGATTTCTTTAAGTAGAGCATGACAACAGCTCAGGGTTTGACACGGCCTTGTATGTTGAGCAGTGATTGCCTCGGAGTAGACAATATGCCACAGAGTATAGCTGGTGTTTTTTAAGGTGGTCAGCGTAGGGCATCTGCTTTAGGCCTGTGATTCTTTTAGTGAGGTATTTCTGCAGCCTTTTCAGCTGTTGCATATGTCTTGTGAGGTGCATACCAAATGGGGCACTGTACTCTATAATGGGTCTAATGAGGGATGAGCACAGTGGAACAATGACCTTTTTTTTCTGGATGAAAAGCCCTTAGTGATGAGGTGTGCCACACAAAAGGATTTCCTGACTGTTGTGGTGATGTGGTTATCAAAGGTGAGACCACTGTCCACCTGTGTCCCTAAGTTTCTCATCACACTTTCAGTGTTTAGTGTACTGCCACCTGTGTGGTAATTCATGGGTACATGTTTTTTCCCCAAAGGGGATAACTATACAATTCTTGGCATTAAGCTTGAGCCCATGGCTCTGGCACCAAGCATCTGTTTCTGCAAGACCCTTTTGTAGACTATCTACATAATTTGGGGATTCAATAATGGCTCCCAGTTTTCAGTCACCTGTGAACTTTGTTAGCCAGAGTCCCTTAGTGTTCGCCTGTACTTCAGAGAAGTAGATGCCAAACAAGAGCGGTCCCAGGATACTCCACTTGTCACTTGTCTGGAGATGGATTTGGAGTTGGCTACTTTTACAGTCTGGGTTCTGTCAGTAAGCCAGTTGGCAACCCATTGAGTTTGTTGACGTGCAGTTTATCATTTCAAAATGCCCATTATAACCCCCAGTCTTAATCAACTTAAGGCACGAGCAGCAAACCTCTCAGCTTTTTGTTGAAGAACTAAAGACAGATTGAATAATTATGAGGGATAAAGGTCCAAAACCAGGGAAACTTTTTAAATATTACTATGACATAGAATCTTAACAGGGTAAAAAGTTTTGCATCAATATGCATTTTCTGCAACTAAGAAGTATAGAAGTCTACTGTTTTACTTATTAAAATGAAACCACAACATACACTTTGTATCAATGTTTTTTTGTAAGGCAACAAATCTTAGTATGGTTATTCTGCTGTAATTTTGGTTTTCACTCCAAGATAATGATTACTTCCTGTGTTTTGTTTGCTACTGTTTGTTTCTTTGCTAACCAAAACGTTCTGCTTTGGCAGTTCAATGACCATCATATACATTTATGCATTTCTAATTGTGGAAGGTATAAGCTTATCAGAGTTTACATTCCTGTTTGCCATTTTCCCCAGATCTTAACTGGTGATGCTTATTTTTGTAACCATTATGTAGCTCCTGCAGCAGTTATATTCACTGCCTCATAGCGCCTGGCTTTTTTTTTTTTTTTTGCTGGTGTGCTTTGCACACAGAATTTACATTCCCTCTGTATGTCTTTACAGGTTTTTGCTGGTACTAGTGTAGGCTGTCTAGCTTGTTTTGTAACTGATTTAATTTTAGAATGCTTGTGTATTTTTTAATTTGTATTTTTTCAAGATTGCCAAGCCTAGTAAAAATTGAGTGCATTAAACAATTCCTTTTTTTCTGCATCTGTGTGATTTTACAGTTGGTGTAATTAAGTAAGAGGGGGGTGCTGAGGGCTTGTTGGTTGAAGTATAATGAAAGACATGAACATTTGGGGATTTCTCTTATATAGTTGCGGTTTGCATTTTTTTTATGTGGCAACATGTGTGACAATGTGGTGTTGATATAGTCAACCATGGTAAGATAATCAGAATAAGTAAAAGTAATCTGAAAGACACATGCACACAGACACATACAGTCATATCTTGTACGCATGCATATGTATCAAAACCACTTCTGAAAAGATCGAATCATTGACTTTTTCTAATTTTATAATTATTATACAGGGAAGCTACTTGAACATTCTTGCAAATTATCCTGTAATGCATTAGTAACAAATTTTAAGTTACTTATATTAATTCTTTGTATCAGTTCCCTGATGTGGTGCTAGTTATCTGTTAGCTGTGCTTTCCAGGCAAAGGCTTTTAGACAGAACTGGGTAAGACCTTGTGTTATACACTAGGTTGAGGTCACCACCAATAAGTCTAAGAAATAGAATATGTTGCCATTTCCTAAATGTACTTTCACATCTCTTTTTTTTTTTTTAGTTTGGAATGATATGCTTTTAAGTAATTCCTAGTAGGTTATTCAAATGCTACAAAATGCAACATTGTATTCAGGAACAGACCAGCGAGATATAAAGTGATACAATGTACTCTCTGACATAACCAGACAACCCTTTAAAATCATATATGTGCTATGTACTGTTTTTCTGTCTTTGATAAGTGCATTCTGTTAAACTTTAAATTGCTGTCTCTTCCTTGATGTTTAATGATGGTGTCTTTTTTGTACCAACTGACCATTTAGGTAATAATAATTTGACTTTTTTGACAAGTGTTTTGATGTTATATTTAGCAACAGTAAAGGTGACATTATTGCTACTAGATACATTTTTTGTAGATTGTCTTGAACATTGTTAGTATCATTTATTGAAGTAATTATATTACCCAGTTTGCAGTCATCAGCAAACTATTTTCCACTTTCTTATCTGAAAAGAATAGTTCTCAAAAGAAATGGATCCAAGATAGAGACCTCTGAGATTCCAATGATAACCCAGATGAAATAGATAGCTACCCCCCCCCCCATCCTGACTTGTTATGTCTTGTTACTTAACTAATGTTTTACCCTTTAATTTATGTATGGATTGGCATTTAACATTTAATTTTAAATCATCACTTTACATGGACAGTGTTAAATATCTTAATGTAAAGGTAAGCAGCATGCACTGCCAGGACATTTCTGACTATTGTTTCTACCTTTTCAACGAATGCTACAAGAATCAAAAAAGACAAAAGGATACCTTCACAGATTCATATAATTCCATATCTAAGAGAAGTCCACCGTGTCATGTTAGACAATCTCTTTTATGATCGTCTCTATGACTTTAAATTAAACACTGGTCAGGCTGATGAATCTGAAATTGTCTGGGTGTAATGTAAACTCACACTTTATGAATCAATATCACTAGACTACAGGTCAAAGACAGCTCTATATGTTAGAATGATTGACGGGGGTTAGTCAGATTTTACTAGATTCTTGGAGAAAACCCACACTGTATGTTGTCTAGTTGCATGGAAACTGTGTTTTTGATTTTACCAGTGTCAGTAGTTATCTGCATTTATGTAAGGTGTATTTTCCTTTGTTTTATAGTGCCCACAAATAATGCCTTTGCTCATTGTGAAGTTTGCATAATTCACCAGTTTGGGAGATTGCCCAAGGTACCAATTTACCTAGATTTTGCCCTGCCAGTTTGAGCCAGTGTGCAGTGTAGCTCAGAACTTCTCTCTCTCCTTCAACCATGATCTTCAGGGTTTTTCAGACTGGGTAGGTACTACAAACAATATCTGGGGCAAAGAGAATGAGTCAAGCTTTGCTGCACAGTCTGAGTAAAAAATCACGGAAAAAAAAGGACATTTTCTGTTTATTTTTTCAGTGTTAGTATCCTTAAAGCAACTAGAATATAAGGTAAGAAGATATGTTTCAAAGGTCCTAACTCAGCCATCCATGTAGCTCAAAGCAATACATGTATTTGGAACTGTAACTTGTGTTACTTTGTTCAAGTAGTTTATGATAATAAAAACATCTGTGAATATTATAATACAAAGAGGAACTCATAAACAAAAACATTGGTAACCTCCAAACTCTGGATCCCACCCAGTTCGGGTTTGTGAAAGGGAGATCATGCCTCCTGAACCTGATTGACTTCTTTGAGGCAGTCGCCAAAGCCGTAGATGAGGGTAAGGTGGTTCACACAGCCTATCTTGACCTCGCCAAGGCTTTCAACACCATCCCCCATTCTGGAATTATAGCTAAACTCACTAAACTAGGTATAAATCCTTACGTCTCAAGATGGGTTGCCAACTGACTCACTGACAGAACCCATACTGTAAAAGTTGCAGACTCCAAACCTGACCTCAAAGCAGTGACAAGTGGAGAACCACAGGGTTCTGTCCTGGGACCTCTCCTGTTTGGTATCTACTTCTCTGAAGTACAGGCTAACACAGAAGGCCTCTGGCTAATGAAGTTCGCAGATGACTGCAAACTAGGAGCCATAGTCAAGTCCCCAAATGATGTGGACATCCTACAGAAGGGCCTCGCTGAGACAGATGCCTGGTGTCTGAGCCATGGCCTCAAGCTCAATGCCAAAAAGTGCAGTGTCATCCCCTTTGGTAAAAACACTGTACCCATGAACTACCACATAGGCAGCAATCTACTTAACACCAAATGCGTGATAAGAGACCTTGGGACCCAGGCGGACAGTAGTCTCTCCTTTGATAGTCACATCACCACAGTAGTCAGAAAGTACTTCTACATGGCACACCTTATCATAAAAGGATTCTCATCCAGGAAAAAAGAGGTCATTGTTCCCCTCTAGTCGACACTCATTAGACCCATTATAGAGTACAATGCCTCTTTTGGAATGTACCTCACAAGACATCTGCAGCAAATGGAAAGGCCACAGAAGTACCTCACAAAGAGGATTACTGGCCTCAAACAAATGCCCTACACTGACCACCTTAAAAAACTCCAGCTTTACTCCATAGCATATCGCCTACTCTGAGGTGATCTCTGCCTGACATATAAAGCTATGTCAAACCCAGAGCTGTTGGACATGCTACACCTAAAGAAATCCCAACCTCTCAGAGCTACACGCTCTAGGGAACTAAACATTGTCACCACAATAAACAGGACATGCTGGAGGGATAGATTCCTGTCCCAGAGACTTACCATACTCTGGAACAGGCTACCCATCTATGTCAAGCAAAGTTCTTCATTAGCAATCTTCAAGAAAAATATTGATGAGTGGATGGGAAATAGTAAATACCACCCCCCCCCCCCGGGATCACTTCTGTGTCACTGCTCGACAATGGCACAGGGAAATAACTTTCTTGGGTGGCGCAAGCCAGGGAACCTTGTTGGCTAGACTTATGTAAGAAACCAAAAGTGTTGTAACCTCTGCGAGTACGGCAGCTGCAAGGTCGCAAAAGAACTAGGAATCCAAACAAAAACAAGGACCAGCAAACAAGGCACGTAATTATAAGGTAGAATACTTTAATAAAAGTATATAGGTTCTTATGACAGACCAGATTCAGCTGATTTAATACAGAGCCTTCTCATCAGTGTAAAAGATTCATACAAATAAGAACCATTTTATAAATAGTTGGATGGAACATGTGATTAATTACAATTACTCATTTAGACCTGGCTTAAAGAGACCACCAAGCTTAATAATCCATTTTTTCTCCATGGACTTCAGTAAATCATGCCAACCTAATTTATTATTTCTGGGTCTATTTATTTTATCTATAATGGTGAAACTAAAACATGCATTACTGTGTATTAATGAATGTTTATAAAGAGCATTGTTTTCTCTCTTATTTTTTATATCACTGAGATGTTCAGATATTCTGAATTTTAAGGGTCTTGAAGATTGACCAACATAAAATGCTGGACAATTGCACTTGGCCAAATATATTACCCAGTCCGAGGAACAGTTGGCAAAAAATGTTATGTTATACACTACAGGGGTGTTCTGACTACTGAAATTTTTTGTTTTAAGTAACTTGGCACAATGTGTACAAAACAGCCCAGTAAAGGTTCACCTGATAATGTGGTTTGTGTAGTATTGGTACTTCTGGCTTCAAAATGGTTGAAATGATTGAAAAAAGCAGATAAATTTCTGCCTTTACGAAAAGAAAACAGACATCTGAACAGACATCTGTCACCAATTATTTCACTGAGTTTTGGGTCCATATGTTAATAAATTCCAGTTTTTCTGGACAGAATCGATTAATATGTCGGTATTGCGTCCATAAGTGGTTATGAGTCTGGGTGGTTTGGAATTTGATTGAGTCCTATTTTTATAAATCAGAAGATCATCCCTTTTCATATTGTCCACTGTAGGTTTGGTGTGTAATAATTGACCCAATTTATAACCCTGGTCATGAAATCTGAGAACTAAATCATCCCTAAATCGTGTATAGGTGTGTTTGTCAGAACAAATGTGCTTAACACGCATAAACTGAGATTTGGGAATGTTTTTGCAAATGTGGGGAGGGTGAAAGCTGGAGGCATGGAGGAGTGAATTATTCTCAGGGAATTTGCGATGAATTTCTGTAGTCAATGTATGATCAGATGCGCAGCAAACCAAAACATCCAAAAAAACATTTTATTTTTATCATAGTTGACAGAGAATTCAATTCCCCATTTATTTTCATTCAAGTATGCGATAAATTCCAAAAGATATTCAGAATCCGCCCTCCATACCAACCAGCAGTCATCCAGATATCTACGCCAGATGTCCATTTCTTATATATAGATATTATGCGAAGTATCATAAATGACCTGTTCTTCGAAATATGCCATGAACAAATGTGCGCATATAGGAGGAAAGGAAGCTCCCATTGCTGTCCCCTTTGTTTGCAAATAACAATTAGCTTTGAAAAAGAAAACATTCTTGGTCAATACATGTTCGGTCAAACACAACAAAAAGAGTATTGAAGCCAGGTTTATATAATTCAGTCCTATTGAGCCAATATTCTAAGGCCTCCAATCCAGCCCAGTGGGGAATGTTGGTATATAGTGATGTGACATCCATTGTACAAAGTAACCAATCTGGTTCTAACTGTGTTTCTGAAATGATTTGAAGAAATTCCATGGTGTCTCTGATCCTTGCTCTAACACATTTTAAAAGTGGCTGTAAATATTTGGTTAAAAAGAGAGATAAAGGTTCAGTTAATTAATTCCTACCAGAAACAATAGGTCTACCTGGAGGATTCTGGAGATTTTTGTGTATTTTGGGTAGAAAATATATGTACTGTGGGCAAGGGTTGGATATAGTAAGTTGGGACTGAATGTTCTTGGTGATAATACCTTCTTCAACAGCTAATGTAAGAAAAGAGTCAATCTGTTGTTTGAAAACAGGTGTTGGATCAATAGTTAATTGTGTATAGTATCGAACATTAGACAGTTGTCCGAAAGCTTCATTGTCATATTGAGACAGATCTTGAACTACTATCGAACCTCCTTTGTCAGCACCAATGATAGCCAGCTCATGATTGTTTGCTAGTTTGGTAATATTATCCATGCATGTTTTGGATATATTATTGGGTAACGGGGTGAATGACATGTATTGAAAGTGAAGATCTTTGATGATTGGGTGTTGAAACATGGAAACATGTTGGTTCATAGGAGGCATAAAAGAGGATTTGCGATATTTGAATTCATCGGAGATCTTTGATGACTGTTGTTCCTGAAAAAATAATTTAAGGTTAAGAATCCTGCAATATGAAATTATGTTGTTAACAAAACTTTCTTCTGAAACAAAGAAACCAGGAATAAATGATAACCCTTTATTAAGAATTTCAATTTCAGGGGAGGTGAGGACATGAGATGAAATGTTTGTTATATTCACATTGGTTCTTTGGTCACAAACATCTGAAGTAGACTTTCCATATTGTCTACAGCTTTTATGTTTTCTGCCCCCACCCCTCCTGTGTGTAAACCCGGAGTGGTTAGGGAATTCCTTCTTTTCAATGCTGGTGAGCCTATGGCACCCGCAGAATCAGTTTCTAAGCCTGAAGAAGAGTCCTCAGCTGATGTGTCTGTGTTATGAGGTGCACCCTTTTTTAAAATTGATTTAGTGCATTTTCTTTTAGGAGTTGTCCAATTTTGTGAACGGAATCGGGCATGTTTTGCTTTATTTTCAAAATTAAAGGGATCACCTTTAGTATAATCATCTAAGTCTCTTGGAAACTTCTTCCTCTTCCTTTCTTTTAACTGAGTTTCTAATATTAACAATTCTTTGCTTAGATTTTTAATGCTATTGGTATATGAAATCTGTCCCTCAAATCGTTTGGCTTTATCACTGGGTAAAGTAATAGATGCTATCTCTTGTTCAATAATCCTGTTTTGATGGTTAGCCAAAATTTCAATAAATTTAAGAGATGTTTTTTGTTGTATTTCCCCCCATTGTTTGAGTAAAAGATCATCAGGGTTATTTACCAGTGGTTGTGTGCGCATTCTTAAACCCCGTGGGGTAATTCTTTTGGTCAAATAGGCACGGAAAAGCTTATAATGCCAAACATTATTTCGCAAAGATCTCATATGTTTGTTTAAATTCGAGAAAATATCCTCACAACTGTCATTATTGAGTGCAGCACCAGAATCCTCCAAACATTCACCATGTGGTCCTAATCCAAATACTGATAGATCATCCCTATCAGCAGATAAGCCTGTGAGTAAATGATCCCATTCCATGCTGATGATGGAGATGATGTTGACTTGAAAATTACCAAATATATAAAAAGTGACAAAATGCAAAAACAAAATTGTCACATATATTTGAAGTCCTGTATGTTCAAAAATACCATATGAGTTGACCCTGGCCGGTTCAAAAAATGGATCAATAAGCAGTAGGCCTGTAGTAATATATAAATATAGAAGATTATCCACCAAAAATCTATGTGGACTGAACCAGGTTGATTTGCCGGTCCTTATTTGAACCAATAAACCACTGGTCTGACTGATAAAAAATAAAAATAAAAATATATTGTATCTAAGTCAAGATCAGAGCCCCACTTAACTCACAAGGTAACAATGAGAAGAATGGAGATAGTGCTGCACAAAATAACCATAGGCATGAATAACCCGAATTAATAAAAATAATTTGGCATACATAAACTTATCAATAAGCCTGAACCAATGAATATAGACCATTCAAGAATGTGTGTAGAGAAATATATATCAAATTGTGAGAACAATTAAATATATGACCTACTCAAAAAAGGGCCAAATCTAGTGTGATAAAGATGATCAAGAAAGACACAGGTTCATATGCCCAAAAAATAATAATATCAAAATGTTTCCTAATGCACAAAAAACTAAGTCATGTAATATGGTATATCAATACCAGCAATAATAATATGTTGGTTGCGAATTGTGAAAGCTGCAAACCAAATACATATGAAATGCATTTGTTATAAATATGACTTAGAGATTGAATTATAGTTATAAGACCAAAAAATAAAAATACAAAGTCATGCACCCAGTATGTGATCCCTGTATGACTCCAGTATCTGGAAAGTCCAATCAAATACAATAAACATATGACATGTCCTGCTTAAAAAGCAGACTCCCAAAAATAATACAAAACATGTAGATGTGAAAAAATATATATAAATAAAGGATCCATATATCTATGATGTACCTGCTAAGAATAAAATATTCACAAAGTATATCCAATATGAATATAGTCATGCATGAGTATTCATCAGTAATGTAGATATCATAATTGGTAATATCAACAAACAGTCTCTGCTTGAACACTAACATCAAGAGCATGTAATGTAAATCAACCAAAAATAGAACTTGCGTAGTCCCAAATACATAAAAAAATCACAAATAATGTCCCGGGTATTCTGGTATAACCAAAAATATATCAGATGCTTAATCCAAACATTCCTGATAATTTTAAACCAAAAAATGAACTCAGTAGTCCAGCAACAGTCACCATAATTGAAAATAATACACGCAGAGGTGAAAGACAGTTCCAGCTAAAATGTTCAATTAGCATAGCTAGAAAAAATTGTCCCCTTTAGTTAGCAACAACAATCCTTGCTATAATGGCGTGCGGTTAACTTCTGGCCGCCATTATAACAAGGTGTCTGTTCGTGCAAGATATACAGACCGTTCCTTTGTACACCTTGATTCATTCAGCACATTATAAGTTCTGTGACTTTTCTTTTTTGGCTGTTTTATGCATTTTTTGAAGAAATCAATGAGGACTGTTGTTGCTAATTAAAGGGGACAATTTTTTCGGACTACGCTAGTTGAACATTTTAGCTGGAACTGTCTTTCACCTCTGTGTGCATTATTTTCAATTATGGTGACTGTTGCTGGACTATTGAGTTCATTTTTTGGTTTAAAAGGATCAGGAATGTTTGGATTAACCATCTGATATATTTTTGGTTATGCCAGAATACCCGGGACATTATTTATGATTTTTTATGTATTTGGGACTACACAAGTTCTATTTTTGGTTTATTTACATTACATGCTCTTGATGTTAGTGTTCAAGCAGAGACTGTTGATATTACCAATTATGATATCTACATTACTGATGAATACTCATGCATGACTATATTCATATTGGATATACTTTGTGAATATTTTATTCTCAGCAGGTACATCATAGATATATGGATCCTTTATTTATATATTTTTTCTCACATCTACATGTTTTATATTATTTTTGGGAGTCTGCTTTTTAAGCAGGACATGCCATATGCTTATTGTATTTGATTGGACTTTCCAGATACTGGAGTCATACAGGGATCACATACTGGGTGCATGACTTTGTATTTTTATTTTTTGGTCTTATAACTATAATTCAATCTCTAAGTCATATTTATAACAAATGCATTTCATATGTATTTGGTTTGCAGCTTTCACCATTCGCAGCCAACATATTATTATTGCTGGTATTGATATACCATATTACATGACTTAGTTTTTTGTGCATTAGGAAACATTTTGATATTATTATTTTTTTGGGCATATGAACCTGTGTCTTTCTTGGATCATCTTTATCACACTAGATTTGGCCCTTTTTTGAGTAGGTCATATATTTAATTGTTCTCACAATTTGATATATATTTCTCTACACACATTCTTGAATGGTCTATATTCATTGATTCAGGCTTATTGATAAGTTTATGTATGCCAAATTATTTTTATTAATTCGGGTTATTCATGCCTATGGTTATTTTGTGCAGCACTATCCAATTCTTCTCATTGTTACCTTGTGAGTTAAGTGGGGCTCTGATCTTGACTTGGAAACAATATATTTTTATTTTTATTTTTTATCAATCAGACCAGTGGCTTATTGGTTCAAATAAAGACCGGCAAATCAACCTGGTTCAGTCCACATAGATTTTTGGTGGATAATCTTCTATATTTATATATTACTACAGGCCTACTGCTTATTGATCCATTTTTTGAACCGGCCAGGGTCAACTCATATGGTATTTTTGAACATACAGGACTTCAAATATATGTGACAATTTTGTTTTTGCATTTTGTCACTTTTTATATATTTGGTAATTTTCAAGTCAACATAATTTCCATCATCAGCATGGAATTGGATCATTTACTCACAGGCTTATCTGCTGATAGAGGATCTATCAGTATTTGGATTAGGACCACATGGTGAATGTTTGGAGGATTCTGGTGCTACACTCAATAATGACAGTTGTGAGAATATTTTCTCGAATTTAAACAAACATATGAGATCTTTGCGAAATAATGTTTGGCATTATTAGCTTTTCCGTGCCTATTTGACCAAAAGAATTACCCCACGGGGTTTAAGAATGCGCACACAACCACTGGTAAATAACCCTGATGATCTTTTACTCAAACAATGGGGGGGAAGTACAACAAGAAACATCTCTTAAATTTGTTGAAATTTTGGCTAACCATCACAACAGGATTATTGAACAAGAGATAGCATCTATTACTTTACTTAGTGATAAAGCCAAACGATTTGAGGGACAGATTTCATATACCAATAGCATTAAAAATCTAAGCAAAGAATTGTTAATATTAGAAACTCAGTTAAAAGAAAGGAAGAGGAAGAAGTTTCCAAGAGACTTAGATGATTATACTAAAAGTGATCCCTTTAATTTTGAAAATAAAGCAAAACATGTCCGATTCAGTTCACAAAATCGGACAACTCCTAAAAGAAAATGCACTAAATCTATTTTACAAAAGGGTGCACCTCATAACACAGACACATCTGCTGAGGACTCTTCTTCAGGCTTAGAAACTGATTCTGCGGGTGCCATAGGTACCCTCCTCCATAGGTATCAAAAGGGATAAGAAACTAAGAGTAATGCTACTCAACGCCAGAAGTCTAAACCTCAAAATGCATGCACTCAAAACTCTCCTTAGCATGGAGAACATCGATATCGTTGCAGTAACAGAAACCTGGTTCAAGGCTCTCGGGAGCACCTCAGCACTACCAGGTTATACCTCATACCATGCTTTTCGGCCCCAAAACTTGGAGCGAACCACAAAAGGAGGGGGGAGTATCAATATTCCTCAAAGATACTCACACCTCCAGGTTGGTGGCACAGCACGAAGCATCAGAGACTATCCATGTGCAACTAACAGTGGGTAAAACTGCCTTCCAGTTTATAGCCTGCTACAGACCACCCTCCCAAACCCAGGAACCCCACTCGGCCTTCCTGAGAACACTGAAAAATATGAAGGTCTCTCCAAACACCATTATATTGGGTGACTTCAACTACCCAAACATAGACTGGGAGCATTACTCTAACTCCAACACCCTAGCCCAAATCTTCTTAGAATTTATAAACTCAAATGCTATGGAACAACTTGTTACCACTCCCAAAAGAGGGGAAAACATATTGAACCTGATCATCACCAACATGGGGACTCTATGCTCCAGACCAGAAGTGTATCCCTCACTGTTAAGATCAGACTATAAACTAATCTCACTGGATATTCACATCCCGACCCCACCCCACCCCTGCCCAGAAAACTACAGTGAAAAACTTCTCTAAAGCAAATTTCACACTCCTCAAAACCGAGCTGGAATCCTTCAAAGCCCCCGGGCCTGTGGAAAATATGGCCCAGACTGCAGAATCCTTTATAAACGCATTCTATGAACACCTTCAGGAATGCATGGATCATGCAATCCCAAATAAAACCAAGACCCAATCCTCCAAAGGCAGACGTCCTGTCTGTTGGACCCCAGCCATAAACAAACTATACAATAGAAGGAGGAAGCTACTACATGACAGAGCAAAATCCCAAAAAGGGAAGGCATCTCTGATCAGTATTAGCAAAAAACTACGGGCACTCATAAAATCGTCTAAGGCCAGCTTCAAGAGAAAAATTGCACAGGACACTAAGGATAATCACAAGGCTTTCTTTAGTTATGTTAGGAACCTGGGTGGGAATTCCCAGATATGCTCAGAATTAGTCCAAAATGACAAAAAATACACCGAACCCACAGACATTGCCAACATTCTAGCTGACAGGTTCAGCGCAAACTTCTCCCCCCCCTCCCCACCAAAAGGGAAAATATCTATCCCAGCAGAGTGCTGCCCCCTGACATCTCAGATGCTCAGGTAAGAGCCGCCCTCTCCAAAGCAAAAAACACAGCATCAGTGGGACCAGACGGTGTCCCAGGCTGCGTCCTACATGAACTCCAAGAAGAGCTAAACCCAAACATAAAACTACTGTTCAATCTCAGCCTTACTACAGGATATGTACCTAAAGAGTGGCGTACAGCAACAGTGGTCCCTCTCCACAAAGGTGGTGCCTCAACGGATCCTGGAAACTATCGCCCCATAAGCCTGACTAGCTTGGTCTGCAAAGCTATGGAAAGGATCATCATGGACCTCATAAATAAAGATATTGGAGACCTACAGAAACTGGATCCTACCCAGTTTGGCTTTGTTAAGGGCAGATCCTGCCTCTTAAACCTGGTCGATTTCTTTGAAACAGTCACCAAGGCCATTGACTAGGGGAAGGTGATCCACACAGCCTACCTGGACCTCGCAAAAGCCTTTGATACAATACCCCACTCGGTCATTATAGATAAGCTCACCAGCTTAAATATAAACCCCTATGTCACTAGATGGGTTGCAAACTGGCTCAAGGACAGAAACCACATGGTTAGAATTGCTGGAGCCATGTCAGACTCCAAACCAGTTACAAGTTATGTCCCACAAGGCTCAGTCCTGGGACCTCTCTTGTTCGGTATATATTTCTCGGAGGTACAGGCAAACACGGAAGGACTGTGGCTGACCAAGTTCGCAGATGACTGCAAACTGGGTGCCATAATCGACTCTCCAGCCGACACAAGCATCCTCCAAAAGGCCATCATAGAAACAGACAACTGGTGCCAGAGCCATGGCCTCAAGCTAAACACCAAAAAGTGTATAGTCATCCCCTTTGGCAAAAACAAAGTGCCACAAATTACCACATAGGTGGTAATCCATTAAGTACAGAAGAAGTAATTATGGACCTGGGGACCCAAGTTGATAGCAATCTCTCATTTGACAGCCACGTGGCCAAAGTGGTTAGAAAAACATGTATAGCCCACCTAATCATGAAGGGATTCACATCTAGATCAGGGAAGGTCATCGTGCCTCTTTACTCATCCCTCATCAGGCACATAATTGAGTACAATTTTTGGGATGTACCTTACCAGACACCTGCAGCAACTGGAAAGACTCCAAAGGTACCTCACCAAGAGGATCAAAGGGCTCAAACAGATGCCATATGCTGCCTGGTTAAAGAAACTCCTGCTCTACACAGTGGCATACCGCCTGCTCAGAGGCGATCTGTGCCTGATGTATAAAGCCATGTCCAACCCGGAATTAATGGACATGCTGCACCTCAGAAAATCCAAATCCCATCAAGCTACGTGCTTGAGAGACTTGAACCTCAGCACTGAAATAAATAGGACATGCTGGAGGGACAGATTCATAACTCAGAGGCTACCTTCACTCTGGAATAAAATCCCAGTCCAGGTTAGGCAGAGTCCCTCATTGACTCTCTTCAAGAGGAATCTTGATGAGTGGATGGGAGATCGTAGGTTTACCCCGGGTATCACTTCTGTGTCACTGTTAGACAGAGGCACAGTATACTAACCTCGAAAAAGGGCATAGCAAAATTAATTTAAAATGGGTGGCAAAAGCCAAACACACTCTGGCTAGGCTTATAAATGCCCTAAGGCAGATAGCCTAGTATGAACTTATGAACCTACGAACCTATGAACCATAGGCTCACCAGCATTGAAAAGAAGGAATTCCCTCACCACTCCGAGTTTACACGCAGGAGGAGGGGGTGGCAGAAAACATAAAAGCTGTAGACAATATGGAAAGTCTACTTCAGATGTTTGTGACCAAAGAACTAATGTGAATATAACAAACATTTCATCTCGTGTCCTCACCTCCCCTGAAATTGAAATTCTTAATAAAGGGTTATCATTTATTCCTGGTTTCTTTGTTTCAGAAGAAAGTTTTGTTAATGACATAATTTCATATTGCAGGATTCTTAACCTTAAATTATTTTTTCAGGAACAACAGTCATCAAAGATCTCTGATGAATTCAAATATCACACATCCTCTTTTATGCCTCCTATGAACCAACATGTTTCCATGTTTCAACACACAATCATCAAAGATCTTCACTTTCACTACACGTCATTCACCCCGTTACCCAATAATATATCCAAAACATGCATGGATAATATTACCAAACTAGCAAACAATCATGAGCTGGTTATCATTGGTGCTGACAAAGGAGGTTCGATAGTAGTTCAAGATCTGTCTCAATATGACAATGAAGCTTTCGGACGACTGTCCAATGTTCGATACTATACACAATTAACTATTGATCCAAAACCTGTTTTCAAACAACAGATTGACTCTTTTCTTATATTAGCTGTTGAAGAAGGTATCATCACCAAGAACATTCATTCCCAACTTACTATATCCAACCCTTGCCCACAGTACATATATTTTCTACCTAAAATATACAAAAACCTCCAGAATCCTCCAGGTAGACCTATTGTTTCTGGTAGGAATTAATTAACTGAACCTTTATCTCTCTTTTTAACCAAATATTTACAGCTGCTTTTAAAATGTGTTAGAGCAAGGATCAGAGACACCACGGAATTTCTTCAAATCATTTCGGAAATGCAGTTAGAACCAGATTGGTTACTTTGTCCAATGGATGTCACATCACTTTATGCCAACATTCCCCGCTGGGCTGGATTGGAGGCCTTAGAATATTGGCTCAATAGGACTGAATTATATAAACCTGGCTTCAATACTCTTTTGTTGTGTTTGACCGAACATGTATTGACCAAGAATGTTTTTTTTCATAGTTAATTGTTATTTGCAAACTAAGGGGACAGCAATGGGAGCTTCCTTTGCTCCTATATACGCAGATTTGTTCATGGTATATTTCGAAGAACAGGTCATTTATGATACTTCGCATAATATCTATATAGAAGAAATGGACATCTGGCGTAGATATCTGGACGACTGCTGGTTGGCATGGAGGGCGGATTCCGAATATCTTTTGGAATTTACCACATACTTGAATGAAAATAAATGGGGAATCGAATTCTCTGTCAACTATGATAAAAATAAAATGATTTTTTTGGATGTTTTGGCTTGCTGCGCATCTGATCATATGTTGACTACAGAAATTCATTGCAAATTCCCTGAGAATAATTCACTCCTCCATGCCTCCAGCTTTCACCCTCCCCACTATACTACTTAAAACATTCATCGATTCCATACTAAAATAATCAAAGTAAATGATAAGTTTACAATCAAAACAAATAAGCACAAAACAATAAGTTTTGGTTAAACAAGCAAACTATATTTCCCCACATTTGCAAAAACATTCCCCAAATCTCAGTTTATGCGTGTTAAGCGCATTTGTTCTGACAAACATACCTATACACGATTTAGGGACGATTTAGTTCTCAGATTTCATGACCGGGGTTATAAACTGGGTCAATTATTACACACCAAACATGCAGTTCACAATATGAAAAGGGATGATCTGCTTATTTATAAAAATAGGACTCAATCAAATTCCAAACCACCAAGACTCTTAACCACTTATGGACGCAATACCAACATATTAATCAATACTGTCCAGCAAAACTGGAATTTATTAACATGTGACCTGAAACTCAATGAAATAATTGGTGACAGCTGCCTGTTTTCTTTTCATAAAGGCAGAAATGTATCTGATTTTTTCAATCATTTCAAACATTTTGAAGCCAGAAGTACCAATACTACACAAACCACATTATCAGGTGAACCTTTACTGGGCTGTTTTCCTTGTGGGCATTGCACACATTGTGCCAAGTTACTTAAAACAAAAAAAATCAGTAGTCAGGACACCCCTGTAGTGTATGACATAACATTTTTTGCCAACTGTTCCTTGGACTGGGTAATATATTTGGCCAAGTACAATTGTCCAGCATTTTATGTTGGTCAAACTTCAAGACCCTTAAAATTCAGAATATCTGAACATCTCAGTGATATGAAAAATAAGAGAGAAAACAATGCTCTTTATAAACATTCATTAATACACAGTAATGCATGTTTTAGTTTCACCATTATAGATAAAATAAATAAACCCAGAAATAATAAATTAAGCTGGCATGATTTACTGAATTCCATGGAGAAAAAATGGATTATTAAGCTTGGTGGTCTCTTTAAGCCAGGTCTAAATGAGAAATTGTAATTAATCACATGTTCCATCCAACTGTTTATAAAATGGTTCTTTTTTGTATGAATCTTTTACACTGATGAAGGCTCTGTATTAAATCAGCCGAAACCAGTCTGTCATAAGAACCTATATACTTTTATTAAAGTATTCTACCTTATAATTAGGTGCCTTGTTTGCTGGTCTTTGTTTTAGTTTGGATCCGTAGACTTACGTTGGCCCTTGTGCCAATAGCCTAGTACCTACCTATGAACCTATGAACCTAAAATAGTGCTTTGTCAAATTCATTCGTTTATAACAAAATATTGGAGTTGGGTCATTTTCTGTTTTGATCAGTTTATGTCTATCAAGAAATATAGTTTGCTTGTTTAACCAAAACTTATTGTTTTGTGCTTATTTGTTTTGATTGTAAACTTATCATTTACTTTGATTATTTTAGTATAGAATCGATGAATGTTTTAAGTAGTATAGCTTAAATTTATTATGATGTTGCCAAGGATAACATTTCAAATTTTCCATTTCTAAATGATATACTAGACATAACATGGTTAATTTCCCTTTTAAGCAGAATAACAATATTTTACCTCCATCAGTTCCTTATTTCTTTTCCTAGCTTAGTGTATTAACTGCTAAAAGTGAGTTAGGTCATTTTCTGTTTTGATCAGTTTAAGTCTATCCAGAAATATAGTTTGCTGGTTTAACCAAAACTTACCCATGAAAACCAGTAACTTATGCATGCAATTGTTAAATTTTGTTATTCACAGGTATAACAAACATCAGTACTGAGGCATTCATTTTGCACTGCTTATTAATTATTTGCCTTATTTTTGTAAGTTTGCTAATAATGGTTTACATACCAGTGATTTAGGTTTAAATTCTATCAGTCATTATGTTAATAGCTCATTAAATGGATTTTAATTATTATTCAATAAAAGTTAATTGTGAGATAACAAAAAGGCATTTTACAAGTATAATGACTACAAGTTATTTAACTGAATTGTAAAAACAATTGATGTTAATGATTTTGAATGTTTATGTATTGTGGTAATCATATGTTAACTTTTCAGAACATGAGTTTTAGTTAAAGTTACCTTGATAAATTATATTTATTACACAGACTGGCAAATTTTATAACTGTAGGTGTTAGAAAACATAGCATATTGTTCTGTGCTTATTTGTTTTGATTGTAATCTTATCATTTACTTTGATTATTTTAGTATAGAATCGATGAATGTTTTAAGTAGTATATTCTAAATGATATACTAGACATAACATGGGTAATTTCCCTTTTAAGCAGAATAACAATAATTTACCTCCATCAGTTCCTTATTTCTTTCCCTAGCTTAGTGTATTAACTGCTAAAAGTGAGATGTGTGAACCGAGAACATCAGAATTGTGGAACAAACAGCATCCATCTGAAGAGTCTAGGGCAGGCTTGGTGGAGGGAGGTATCTGGCTTCTCACTCTGTAGCACTGCTACTAAAACCCAGTCTACTGGAAATTGTTTAGTAGATTATATAGAAACTGTAGTACAGTGTATTGAAGGGCACTTTTGAGTGTCCAGATACAACTGTGCTGGGGAAAAGGTATACTATAATGAAAAAGTGAAACTGCGAAATGTTATTTTAAACCAAGGGTAAATGTACATTTGGGGTAACTGTCTGCTTTTGTATCATGTATTAGTGGTGGTATGGGGAAGAGTAGCATTGCGATGGGGTGTGGTTTACGCAGCAATATGCAAGAGGTAGGTGGAGGAGAGCAACATCACGGCAGGGGTGTGGTTTGGTGGGGGCAGCAGCCTGGGAGCTGAGATAACAAATTTGAAAGTCCTAGCCACACCCCTGGCTGCACCCCCAAATCCCCCAATGTGGGGTACTGCACTCTCCACACCCCCGGAATAAATATATCAACTCCAAGATCGCACTACAGTGGGGAAAAGGGCAAATTCTTGATGACAGCCAACCAGTTAGTTTCCCAGGAAAGTATTCACAAAAGAGATCATTCACTGAATGTAGCTTTTGATTTATTAAGTTTGATGAATAGTGATTCATTGTTTAGTGTTTTTGACGTAATGATGTAGACCCAGATCATCTATATAATTTATCTGTACATTACCATGTAATAACTTTGGCAGTGAAACCTGGAGTATAATATATCTGAATGTAGTTTTAGGCATCTTTTAACATAACAATTCAGAGATATGGGACAGAAAGCTGACCAATTTAGAGCCACACAGGATTGGCCTTAGGTCAACTGGTACCCTAGGCAAAAGGGCTCCACAGCGCCCCCTACCATACCATCTGGTGCCCCCATTCTGGTCTACCTACCTACACCAAATAAATACTGGAAAAGCACCCTTGCTACAGAGGCACTCCAGGCGGCCACCTAGTTGGCCTGTTCCTAAGGCCGACTATGGAGCCACATGAACTTCTAACAATTTGTGACAAATCAAGAAGTCTTTCATTTTACAAGGCTTTATTTTGCCTTGCATTTCCACTTTTAGGCAAGCATAAACCAAAGACACAGAGCAAGCATGCAGAATGCAGGTTGAAAAATGGTCTCACTGAGAAAAATAGTGTGTTAGAATAAATCAATATATTAGTCCTTTTCTTTCTGTTATTTAAACATGATTATCACATTTGTTATCCCGGATTTCATATTTTTCTGTGAGTATTGCTTCTTCTAGGTGTGAACATGTGTTTTTGCAGCATGAGTCTATTTTCTGCCATTGCAAAGTATGTGTTAATCATCTGACTTGTTTATCATTCTGAAGCGGGACAAACATCATGCTACAATATGTGGTTACTCCAGCTCCAGATCCACCCACCACACCTAGAGATTCATTGCCTGGCAATTAGTGCAGAGTACTAACGCTCTGATTTGTTAATAAGTTGTTTCATGTGCCAGGGGTACAGGGCTTGAATCTTTCTACTTTCATTTGCCTACTATGTGACTTGATCAAGTCACTTAACTAGACACAGTTTGGGACAATTGCACATTTTGGCTAGGCTCCTTAATGGTCTCTTGGACTGCATACCTAGCAACTACTTAACTTATTCAGAAATACCTTGAGATCCTATGACCAGACAAGATGATTCAAAGGACTGATTTAAATGTAAAGAGTTTCCCTTTCAGAATTGCTCCTTTTAAGACATTTTCACTGCCCTTTTCTGAAATTCTGCACACAGGTGTTAAAAACCTAAAAATCAATGGACATCAACATCTTGTATTTTTCCTGACAAAATTACAACTAATGCCACCACATTCTGCTTTAACCAATTCATTCTGACTATATACTCAAGTGGACATTTGGATTGCTTATGTTAAACAATGTTTCTAACAAGCTTGTAATTGCAATGTTGGTTGTTACAAATAAAGAAAAAAGTAATGCAGGAAAGATGACTGATAGACATCTTTTCAGTAACTCATGAGGAAAGTTTCACAAAAAGTATTCAGTATTTTATAGTCAAAAGTCATACTTTTCAATAAAAGTAATACATCTTAAGGAAAATCAGTGTCCTTCTTGCAAGCAGAAATATGCTTTTCTGGAGGAAATTTACCCAAATAGGCAGATTTATTAGTGTCATTAGGATGTAATTATCATTTAAATCTTTCTAAGTAATCTAATAGCTCTTGAAAATTTGGTTTCCTATTTGCAGAATCATAAATCATATAAATTATTCCAGCAAAGTTTTTAAGTGTGCTTCAGAAAAGAAGGGGTCTCCATTGATTGCATTTTACATAATTATAAATTACCATCTGAAATGCCTGTCATAAATTTAAGGTTAAAATTCTGGCAAGGAAGCAGCATAGACTACATCAGCTGAAACCCTGTTTTTACCCTAAAGCAGTCTAGCTACAGAACAAAGAGTGAACTGTTTGGAAGAATGTACTTCTGTTCAGTATTCTGAATCAGCAAGAAAGACATTTGCATATTAAGGATTAAACCAACGTCAACTGCTGTGTTTCAGTGCTTTTACAAGTAGGTAATAATAGTGCTGTACTGCAAATATTTTAAACACCCAGACTTCATTCAACAGTATGTTATGTGTGTGTGCCCCCTTTTTGTCATTCATTGATTTGAGCCCAAAGTGTAAAAATATAGTATGTTGTAACTAGTGAATTAACATGTAAAACAGATGAACAACTCATCATGAACATATTAAGACCAGATAGGCCAGAATTTACTTTTTGTTTGTTTATTCATGCTCTGGAGTGAGAAGAATGTTCCGAATGCCAGAAAAAGTGTGCACGGATAAGTAGTGCTGCATCACAGCAATTGATTCAAAGTTATTTTTCTGACTAAAGTGTCTTAATACGCAGAGTATACATATCATTCGAGTGTGTCCATGTGGATTATCACTGTGGTCTCTGGCTTTTTTCCACATTCCAAAATCATGGAGAGAGAGGTGAACTGGCAATCTTCTAAACTTCCCATAGGTCTATATATGCCACATTCCAAAATCATGGAGAGAGAGGTGAACTGGCAATCTTCTAAACTTCCCATAGGTCTATATATGCCATGTGTGTGTGTGTGTGTGTGTGTGTGTGTGTGTGTGTGTGTTTACACGCAGCGTGTGTGCATGTGTGTGTGCGTGTGTGTGTGTGTGTGTGTGTGTGTGTGTGTGTGTGTGTGTGTGTGTGTGTGTGTGTGTGTGTGTGTGTGTGTGCGTGTGTCTCCATCCTATAATGGATTTGTATTCCTTTCAGGCTGGTATTCTGTTTTATAGTTTATTTCTTGACTGAATAGACTTTACTCCCCTGTAACACTGATTATGATAATGTGGTTGTTGCAAAATAAATGACTGAAAACTGCATTTTGCACTTCAATGCAAATATTTCTACTTGTTCCAGTAATTTCTTCATTGAGATACGTTTAACTGTTCCCTGCATTTGCATTTTATTTTATTAAAAAAGACTTTCACTTCTGAGAGTTCTTTGAAATTATAGTATCTCAGCATGAACATTTAAGTTTCTATGTGTATGGCAGTAATTTGACATTAAACATTTCTTGCAAAATTAGTAATTTTGCGGAAAACTGACAATATTTTAATTTCAGCAGGATGGCAGGTGCTGTCAGGTTTATCAAATTATTTAGTCTGAAAACCTTTGAAAAACATCAGGGAATTAATAAGAAATAAATAGTTTACATTTTCACTATGCATTGCATTAGATGTAGGTGCTTATCTTACCACACAGCATCAAAGGGATAGTGTACTTTGAACCATATTTGTACTGATAATAGGACAGTTATTACAAATTTTACAGAATTGGGTGGTCTCCCTCTGAACAGATGTTCATGCATAGCTCAAATAAGGTTTTCAACAAGCTGAAACATGCATATATCAACCATTGATGATGGAGAAGGAATGAGAGGAGGGACCATGCACTTCCCCTGACAGGTAAAAAGCAGATTACACATTCTTCCATTTTTTACAGTAAGGAAGTGCATAAATTCTGGCTTAATTATAGTCACTTGAGAGTAAAATATTTAATTTGAACTAATATAAAGCTTATAGTAAGAATATAATTAAGTAGGAGGAGGAGAAATGTTTTGAGCAGTAGAAGCTAGGCTATGGAGGTTAATAGAGAGCAGTGAGATGAAGAAATAGAATAGATTATGCATAGTGGATTTAGTAATGGTTTGGTAAACTTGCTTGGAATGAGTGAATTAATCAGTTGGATCAATGAGAGGTAAAGGTACTGTGCCCTTGGAGAAGTCCTCGATTTTTACAAAGAATACAAGGACAGGAAATTCTTATAAAATAGATATGGATGGATGAGTAGGAACATGGGAGAAATGCAGAATAGGCAGACCATTGCCCAAGAAAAGTGTGGATAAGGAATGCTCTCAGTTGAAGGCTGATACACAAAAAGGCCTAGATGAAACAGCAAGTATGTTTTCAGTAATTAAAACAATTGAGTCAATTATATAATTCTAGCACTTCATCATGTTGCCTTCAGGCTTCAACTCTCACTAAAACACACAAAATACATACTCATTATCGTCATTATTATTAACCCCCTGTTTCCTCTGCTCTCCTGTGCAAGTGGCAGTTTAAAGTAATCTGTTCTGCTTTATCTTCTCTGCAACTGGGCCTACTTTGGCTTTTTCTCTAATATCATCATTTCTACGGTGTGTCCCATGGTGAACATCCTACCATCTGACTCAAGACCTTCACCTCAATCACCTCAGGCTTCAATTGCTGTGCCATCACTGGCCAGGTTTATGGACTGTACAGAAGCACTGGACACACCACTATTTTTCAAACCTCATTCTTCTACTTCTTTGCCATTCTTCTGTCATACACTACTAATGATTTGCTGCAGTACCTTTAATTCACGCTTTGACTGCCTCGTTCATATTTGCCTTCTTATCAACCAGCCCTCCTAGTTACTTGAAGCTGTTGTCCTGTTCCATTATGTTCTCTTCTATCTCAAATATTAGGTTCATAGTTTCATAGATTAGTACTAGGCTTTCAGCCCTAAGGCCTATATAAGCCTAGCCATAACAATTACCTGGCTATTTCTTCCCACAGTATTTACTTCCCTGAACCCCTGTCTAGCAGGGTGAATGAAGTGATCCTCGGGGTGAATTTCTTATCTCCCATCCAATCATCAAAGTTCCTTTTGAAGAGGGCCAAAGAGGCGTTCTGCTTGACATGTATGGGTAGTCTATTCCAGAGTCTGGGGAGTCTCTGGGTCAGGAACCTATCCCTTCAGTATGTTTTGTTCATTGTGATGACAAGGTTTAGAACCCTGGAGCATGTGTCTCTGAGGGATTGGGATTTTTTTTAAGTGTAGCATGTCCAACAGCTCTGGGTATTTCATGGCCTTGTATGATAAGCAGAGATCGTCTCTGAGTAGACAATATGCGACAAAAGTATAGATGGAGTTTTTTTAGATGGTCAGCATAGGGCATCTGCTTTAGGCCTGTGATTCTTTGAGTGAGATATTTCTGTGGCCTTTCCAGTTGTTGCAGATGTCTTGAGAGGTACATACCAAACGGGGCATTGTATTCGAAATGGGTCTAATGAGGGATGAGTACAGTGGGACAATGACCTCCTTTTTCTGGATGAAAAGCCCTGAGTGATGAGGTGTGCCACATGGAAGGATTTCCTGACTGTTGTGGCGATGTGGTTATCGAAGGTGAGACCACTGTCCACCTGTGTCCTTAAGTCTCTTATCACACTTTCGGTGTTTAGTGTACTGCCACCTATGTGGTAATTCACGGGTACGTGTTTTTTTTCAAAAAGGGGATAACTATACATTACTTTCCAATTGTTGAAGTCAATCATTTTGTCCTTATACTGTGGTATAATTCTGGGAGAAGGCAGAATGCTATTCAGGGCTAGGGTCATACCTGCCTGGGCCACATGATCCTAGAGCTCTTCCATGTCTCTTTTCATGTAATCCAGGGAGGTACATCTCAAATCATTCACTCCAACATGGACAATGACAGAGTCATATTTGTACTTGTTGTGGAGTGACTTGAGTGCATGCATTATGTGGTGGATCCTGGCACCCGACAGGCAGATGACTGTAATTTTCTCCTTGTTCAGCCTGGTGAGTGGGACATCAGTGTGCCTGACTATAGAGTCACCTATGACTAAAGTGTTGGGTATATTGTCTTGCCTTAGGGGCTGTTGTTGGGTGGCACACTGGTGTTGTGAGCTATGTGACACTTTGGTTGTGATTGGTGTTTGTTTGCGTTTCCGTTTCAGAGCTCCTTGTTGCTTGGGCAGGTTACTGTTAAAGGCCTCCACATATGTGGGTTTAGTGTTGCTATGTGTGGGTGTTGGTGGTGTGGGTTTAGAAGGGCTATGTGTTGCTTGAGGTGTAGTGCGGGTGTTAACCTTCTCCTCTTGACTGTCTAGCACAATGTTGGGTGGAGAGAGCTTTGTTTCCAGTTTGGCTATGTAAGTGCATCTCTCGCAGGTTGTGGTGTTGGGTGGCAGGAGGAGAGGGTGGTCTGCGCACATGAGGCAATTGCTGCATTGCCCTAGTATGCCCAGATTCACCAGTTGGACAGGAGGAATCAACGAAAGCTGACCCTTGGACATGCCTGGTTTGGTGCTTTTTTTTTGTAAAGTACAAGAGCTGTTTTCCCTTACCTTAGCAAGGTACTTTGCAATTATAGGCTGTTTAGTGCCTATGATTAATTTCTCCTTATTAACAAGGAGAGATGAGTGCTTGTATCAGTTTAAAACTTCCTAGTGCTTTGCAGCAGGTTTTAAAGCATGTACTAGTCACAGGGATCCTTAAAGGTAAGATGAAAAAAAATGGTTTATCCTAAACACTGCAGTGTGCACTAGAGGAGTTAGATGTGAAAGTAAGTAACTCAAGTTTTACCTGTCTAAAAAGTTAAGTTTTAGTGGAGAGTCACTATTTTTAAAACAGCAAGATAGATTGAAAGGGGGTGGTCACTTTTGTATTCTGGTACTATGGAATGCGGTAGGATGGTCAATAAATTTAAATAGTTGAAGATGAGTGATTTCACAAAATGATAATTTTGTGCTTACTCACACAAACCAGTAAAAACTGAGAGGAAATGAGATATATGGTCAAATTAACATAAGGGAAGGCCACTAGAAAGACTGGTGTTTAAGAACACTAAAGTAACCGGCTGGGAGGGTGGGGAAAAAAATTCTGCCTGACTCACAAGAGAGGTCTCTTTTCAAGTTTTAATATGCAGTTAAAAGTGGAATACAAGTAAAACACAAGGTAAATAAAACAAATCATAGCATTCAAAATAGAAAACGGCAATAAAATAATGCAACAATTAAAAAGCAAACTAATCTTTCCCTCACAGCAAAGTGTAGCAGAGTCTGGGTGAGCCTTTCTAGTAAAGTTCTTTTGATATCAGCTTATTATGATTCCCCCCATTCACTGCAATGGCCACTGTGTTCTGTGCTCTGAGAGTCATCCCATGTGCCTTCAATTGTGCATTCCAGTTCCTTGTCATTTGCTGAAAATACTGTTCAAAGACTGCTTGTAGTGTCACATCATCTGCTTTGTTGATCTGATCTCTCTGGCCTGTTTGATAATGTAGTCCATCACAGTTATGAAGAGGAGTTGGGTTCAGAGCTGAGCCCTGATTCATACCCACTCCCACTGGCAACTTGTGAGTCTGAACTCTCTCTGTACTTGTGTGATTGGCTCCTTGTATATAGTCTGCACTAATTCTACAAATGTTTCCTGGAAATCTAACCCATGAAAGGTTGTCCAAATCAGATTCCTTGAAACATTGTCATATGCATTTTCCAAGTCTAGGGATATCTAGTTAGACTCCTTCCTCATCTCCACCTACTTCATTGGTATCTATCAAACAGCAAACATCGGGTCAGTAAGTACTGCATCCTGATCTGATTGTGATCTGCTCGTCTCACATCTTACTATCTCCGCGCATATTCTTTTATGAATTCCCATCTCCACCAATGTGTGACAAGAGTTTGATACTGCTGTGCTGTCCACAGTTGTGAATGTCCCCTCTGTTCTTGTACACTGGCACTGGAATTTTTATAAACCAATCAACTGAGATGCACCTTTCTCCCCATATTATGAATAGTACCCTTCGGTACCAACTCTCTTTTAACACCCTAACATCTTGATCATATCTTCTATGACTTCATATGATCCTGCATATGCTTTTACATCTGCTAGAGCGGGTTCTTCTTCCTCTTTCATCATAATTTGCGCATGCACTAGCTAGCTTTCTGTATGTTTTCTTCATTCAAAAGCTTCATGAAGTATTGCTTCAATTTTCCAGAGTCCCTTATGAATTGTGTCCGACAACTATTTTTGTTATCTTTCTGTCAATGGCTTGTAACCTGATAGAGCTTCCTTCTGATGTTGGCTGAGATTCTTCCCAGAATCTAGTAAAGTTTCTCTGATACTTTTTCTTTGCCATTGTGACTGCTCCCTCATCCTCTTGGTTATTTTACTTCTTGTCCCGGTCTATCTTTTTTGGTTATGAACTATATACAAGCTACTTCCTGAGGTACAGTGTTTGATTCCCTCATCCTTCTTTTGCATGCTGTCTGACCATTGGCAAGTCACTTAACCAGAAACTGATTTGGGGCAGTTGGGAAATTTAGCTATACACCTCAGTAATCTCCTGTACTGCATGACTAATAGCTATCTGCGAAGCTATGAACCTACTTCCTCCATCTTCCAGTACCCCATTTTTCTTTTGATAATTTCATTTACCTTTTTATTGTACAACCAGCTTTCCTTATGCATCTTATTTCCAGTCCTGACTCTGCCACATATCAGTTCTATCATCTTCACATACGCTGTTTTGAAATGTGACAATCCTTACCAAGCTCCATATATTTCTTGTTCTTCCTAAGGTGTTAGAGCAATGGGCAGTTCCAAGAACACCTGTACTTTTTAAACTATTTACTAGTCTGTGTTGACCTCAGAGCCTTCTCTGACCACTGCCTGCAGGTTGCTTTGGCCTCTGTGTTTTTTTTTTTTTGAGTGCCAAGTGATTCAATGGGAATGACTTTGCTATCTCTGATTCTACCCTAATGCGCTTTCCTTACTAGGATGAAGCCTTCCTGAAGTGAAGGCCGACAACTTTTGCATGTGATCTTGTAACGGTTTCTCTTGGAAAACCATGTGTTGGCCACCATTAAGCCATTGACCAGAAAAACTTTATATAGCAAAAACATTAGCAAAAGTACCATTAAATGTTCATCAGGTCATCAATTAGAACTACTCTGCTTGTTCAGTTATATTTCCAAGCTTTCTTACTATTTAAGAATGGTTACATGTTAAAATATCGAACATTTGAAACATCGAACTGCATATGGTCGAGACCATATGGTCGATGTTTCAAAACATCGACCTATGAACATGTCTAAAAGTAAAGGAAAGAAATTAGTTAGAAGACTGTAATGCAGGGGGGCAAGCCTCCCTGCACCTTCCATGTGGGGCGCTGTGCCCTCCACCCCCCTACTTAAATAGATCAACACTGCGATCATGCTACACTGAGAATAAAGTGCGGAACGGGAAGTTTTCCTATTCCCTGCTGTAGTGTAATCTCGGAGTTGGTATATTTAAGTAGGGGGTGTGCAGGGGGGCTTGCCTCCCTTGCCTTACAGTCTTCTAACTAATTTCTTTCCTTTACTTTTAGACATGTTAAAAGATCGATGTTTTGAAACATCGACCATATGGTCTTGACCATATGCAGTTCGATGTTTCAAATGTTCGATCTTTTAACATGTAACCTTAAGAACAGTAGCTTTAAAGTATTAAGTTCTATTATGTATAAATGTTCATTTTTTATAACAAATACTTCAGCTCTTACCCCACCCCCCCACCACCACCACCACAATAACCTATATATGTTTTCACCAAATAGTTGCTTTAAGAAGATACTGCATCTAAATCCCTTCAGGTTTGTATTGTTAGCATTCCACTTACTCTATTCAAGTGTAATTTGGAAGAATGGATGTGTAACCTCAAATTCAGCCCCAGTATGGCATCCTCGTCCATCAGATATAGGGAAGACATGCAAATGTCAAAACGTATCCTTGTTCTGCCCACCTGTGGTTTATTTGTACACAAATATAAGAGATAAAAGTACCTTGTAAGGCTAGACATCTTAATAAACTCATAGATCAATAGCCTAATAAGTATCTATAAACCTCTGAACCTACTAAAACAATTTCCTTGCATATATTTAAAATGCATTGCCACACATTGCTTTCTTCTTTCCCATTCATAATATCCCTGATATGCTATTGTGCCATAGGATTAACTTACGTTACTGTTTCCCCTAAATAAGTAATATAAGAGTGTGTGCAAAAACATAATAAACTGCTTTGATATTACTCTCATATTCCCCTTCTACCTTTAGCCAATGTCATTTACCTCACTAAAATGCTAACATGCAACAAGCATTACATTTATCACAAGCGAAAGTACTGCTATGATTTATATGTGTTCTCCTCTAGGTTTAAAAAAAAATGCTCCATACAGCAAAATCTACACCATTTCTTCCTTTAGGTATGAAACACTTTTGTTTTTAATCATTGTTTTTAAACTCTCATCTATAAAAAACATATCCTAGTGTCTTTACCCATCTCACCAATTTGTCTGAAATATACACATACACACACACATACATATTATATATATATATATATATATATATATATATATATATATATATATATATATATATATACACACACACACACATACATACATACATATTATATATATATATATATATATATATATATATATATATATATATACGCATACACACACACACACACACACACACACACACACACACACACACACACACACACACACACACACACACAGACATACAGACACACAGACACACACAGACACACACAGGCACACACAGACACACACAGACACACACAGACACACACACACACACACACACACACAGACACACACACACACACACACACACACACACACACACACACACACACACACACACACACACAGACACACACACACACACAGACACACACACAGACACACACAGACACACACACACACACACAGACACACACACACACACAGACACACACACACAGACACACACACACAGACACACACACACAGACACACACACACAGACACACACACACACAGACACACACACAGACACACACACACACAGACACACACAGACACACACACACACACACACACACACACACACACACACACACACACACACACACACACACACACACAGATATACACACATACATACATATGTACTTATTTTCTCACTATTCCAGTCACTCACAAAAATTATAGTCCTGATTAAAAGATTAGTATGTGGCAAAAACTTCCTGTAATTCCAATAAGCTATTTTTCTTAGAATTTTGCATGTCACCATAATTATACCTCTGTGGATGAACACTTTCATAATATATTATGCCTGTTTCAAAAATATTCAGTGCAGTTCCCCATATAACATGTCTAAATGAGAAATATATTACAATATCTGAATTTGGATCCCAATGCCTGAGGAGACTCCAAATGTGTAAAAGATATAGCAAATATAATGTTATTAAATATGATAATTTTAGTTATGGCTGATATCAATGATGTATATTAATTGTCCATGAACATATTAAAGGCACTAACAAAAATATACACAGTTTGTCAAGGATTAAGATAAAATACTTTTTTGTGAAATCTCTCCAAGCCATGATTTCAATAACTATGTGTTATACAAAAAGTGAGATATTAATCATCTAACTAAAAAGACGGGTATCTTAATTGATGTAAGGCAGTTACAGTATGGAAAGAACAAGCAAGGTATTTTGATATGTTTTCAGATAACGTAATCCATTTTAGTAGAACATGAAATATCTACATCACTACAGCATTTAAAAGGTATTTGATTTTGCTTAGAAACAGACAATATGAAGAAAATAATAGATCAAGAGATAGTAGAATTACAAAAGGGTTGCCCTCCAAATGCTCAAAGCCTTAAAAAAGGAAGAGTCTGAATTCATTGTACAGCAACAATATTTAAAGGTAATAGCATAATGTGACACTTGGGACATTACATTAACATGACATTCTATGATGTTAATAAACATGTAAAGATCAGAAAAGGAAACAAGGTTGTATTATCATGCGATTGGTTTACATATCTACATGTATTTGTCTTGAAATTAAAAAAAAAATAGTTGAAATAAGTGTGATCTTGAATGATATTATTCCATGGGTAGATTATATATTCATACTGACTTATAGTCTAATATGAGGAGCTGTTAGGATAATACATTTTTAATTAAATTGGAGGAATTTATTGATAATTTACCAAATGGAATTCTAGGTGATCTCAAATATCCATACATTAATTGTCAAAAAAGCTTTTCTGGTACTATCTAAGAAACATACTTTTTGGAAGTTAAGAACGCATATAATGTTACACAATTGATTACTACTCTGACATATAAAATATCAGTATTAGATCTTGCAATTATAAAAATGGATAGGTTAATACAATGTTAGAGTTTCTCAACCATTAGCTATACCTAATCATGACATTATTGTCTTTGATATAGAAACTACAGCTTCTGAAAAAAGGGAAATTCTAGATTTTAATTTACAAATGTTGAAAGGAAATGAGTTAATAAATTAAAACAATCTATTAAACTGGGAGTAGATTTATTACAATAAGGAAAAAAGTTATTGGAACAAGTTTTATAAAACTTGTGTTAAATATTTAGAGGACAGAAAATATAAGAAAGTAAAGGATGGATGTAATTACAAACCCTGGTGGGATGAATACCTTTTGAGGTTCCTTAGGAAAAAAGAAGAATGCAAAATAAATATAAAAACAGTAATACAAAGTGTAGTGAGAGTAGGGAACAGGTGGAGGAGAACCTGGAGAGGTGGAGATATGCTTTAAAGAGAAGAGGAATGAAGTTCAGCAGGACTAAGACAGAATATATGTGTGTGAATGAGAGGGAGGATAGAGGAATGGTGTGGATGCAAGGAGTAGAGGTGGCGAAGGTGGATGAGTTTAAATACTTGGGATCAACAGTTCAGAGTAATGGTGAGTGTGGAAGAGAGGTGAAGAAGAGAGGACAGGCAGGATGGAGTGGGTGGAGAAGAGTGTCAGGAGTGATTTGTGACAGACGAGTACCAGTAAGAGTGAAAGGGAAGGTCTACAAGAGGGTAGCGAGACCAGCTATGTTATATGGGTTGGAGACAGTGGCATTGACAAAAAGGCAGGAGTCGGAGCATGATGTGGCAGAGTTGAAGATGTTAAGATTTGCAATGGATGTGACAAGGATGGACAGGATTAGGAATAAGTATATTAGAGGGACAGCCCAGGTTGGAAGGTTTGGAGATAAAGCCAGAGAGGCAAGATTACGTTGGTTTGGACATGTGCTGAGGAGGGATGCAGAGTATATTGGGAAAAAGATGCTAAGGATGAAGCTGCCAGGTAACAGGAAAAGAGGAAGGCCTAAGATAAGGTTTATGGATGTCGTGAGAGAGGACATGCAGGTGGTTGGTGTGACAGAGCACAATGCAGAGGACAAGAAGTAATGGAAACAGTTGGCAATCCCTAACGGGAGCAGCCAAAAGAAGAAGAAGAATACAAAGTGTAATAAAAGGTGTCTAAATCAGATAACTAAGCTGAAATGTCAATACACACACACACACACACACACACACACACACACACACATATATATATATATATATATATATATATATATATATATATATATATATATGTATAAAACAAGAATAACTAAATATGTTAATTCAATAAGACTATTCATACATCAGTTGGTCTTTTTGTTATTGATAATAAAATCATAACTAATAATTTTAAAATAGCCAGTCTGCTTAATAGAATGTTTTCTCAACTAACAACAATTAAAGGTGTAAGGGACTTACATTGTCAGTTTGGCATGGTATCTTCTTTATATCTTTGGATTTCAACAATGGATTTTAATAAAGCATACCAGAAAGTAAAAAAAAAAACATATTCTATGGGTTCAGATAATTTTCTGGTAATTATTTATTTACTTATTTACATTTGTTGACCGGGAGAGTCCAACTGGACACAGGTCCATTTTCAGCGGACACCAGGGGAGAAAAGCTCCACATTAAGTATTATTTGCATTATACAGTTAAAAAACATAGCACTTAAATATAGACATTAGTCCAGCTAAGGACGCAAGACAAGAAGAAAACAGATGTAAAACAGCTGTAGAACATAGTACAATTTTAAAATATGGTGACATATACTAAACATGGTTACAAATGTAGTTGAGATTCATCAGTGAACAATTAATACAATCTGTTTTTGAGGTACATAACAGCCATTAGCAGTTGTTGCTACAAGAAGTTAGTATTATGTGGTAGGTAGCTGGGAACATGAGTAGCCAAGCTTGCTAAGAGTAGGTTGTTGGTAGGGGCTGAGAGAGGTAGTGGGTGGGGGGAGTGGATGGTATTAGAGGAGGGGGGTTGCAAGGGCATATCTGGCAAGTTTTGAAGTGTGATTTTAGTAAGGATTTACAGTGGGTGCAAGACATTACAGAGGCAATTGAGGATGGGAGGGAGTTCCAGAGTTTGGCTATAGTGCAGGAGAATAATGCTTCTCCAGCAGAGTTAATGGCTCTTGTGACCTGTAGGAGGTTTTTGTGGCTGGATCTTAGTGGTCTCGTGGTTATGTACGGTTGGAGTAGATTCTGGAGGGATGGGACTTTTAGTGGTTGGTTTATTAGTTTGTGGGCAAGTGTGAGTTGTTACCATTGAAGGAGGTGGAGAAGCTCTAGCTAGCCCAGTTCTGCTAGTGAGAGACAGTGGTGAGTACGGTAGGAAGCCCCTGTGGCGAATTTGGCAATTTTGTTGTAGCAGGTTTCAAGCTTATTTAGATTGCATTGTCTAATATTAGTAAATATTAGAGAGGCGTAGAGTAGGGTAGAGATAAGATGAGAATTTGCTACCAAAATTTTAGCTGCTTTGGTAAGTAGTTGCTGATTTCTATATAATGCTCCTAGTTTTTTGTGCACTTTTTTAATGGTCATGGAAATGTGAATGTCAAAATTCAGTTTATTGTCTATTTCTACTCCTAGTAATTTGGTGTGTTCTGTAGGATGGATGGCGGTGTTGTCTTTTGCTGTGATGTTAAAATGAGAGCTGTCTAGGGTAAGTTTGGTGGGCTGGAAGATTAGTAATTTTGTTTTGTTTGGCTTGAGTATTAGTTGGGCATCAGATAACCAAGTTTCAATAGAAGAAAATGCTTCCTGTGTGACTTTTTGCAGTTCTGGTAGGGAGTGGGCTGTGCAGATGATGGTTGAGTCATCTGCGTATTGTATGAGTGTGCCATGTGTTGTGGCTGAGGCTAGATTATTGGTGAAAATAGAGAAGAGTAGGGGCCCAGGATGGACCCTTGGGGAACTGCTATGGAGATTGGTAGTTGGAGGGATAGGCTGTCCTGCCAAACAACTGCTTGTTGGCAGTCAGATAGGTAACTCTGAAACCAGTTGATGACTGGTTTAGAGAAGGATAGGTTATTGAGAAGAGAGATGAGTTGTTTGTGTGGGACCATGTCAAAAGCTTTAGAGAGGTATAGGAACGTAGCTGAGGAGAGATAACCTGCATTTTTATTTTGTAGGATAGTGTTAAAGAAAGAAAGTAAGGCAGTGGTGGTGCTATGTTTAGGTCGGAAACTGTGTTGTGTGTTGGAGAGGAGGTAGTTAGCAAGGAGGTGATCTGAGACTTGAGAATGAATGCATCTCCCTAGTATTTTGGAGAGTGGCGAGAGAGTAGCTATGGGGCGGTAATTGGTTAGATCTGTGGAGGAGCCTCCTTTGTCTAGGGGAATTATGTGTGAGACTTTCCATAGTATAGGAACATAACTTTCTGACAGAGATCTGTTAATCAAGAGCGATACGGGGTAGGCTAGAGCATCAGCTGCAAGTTGAATGTATTCACCTGGGAGGTTGTCTGCTGCTAATCTGGTGGTTTTAAGTTTAGTTAGTTGTCGTTTTATTTTGGAGGTAGGAACAGGAGAGAAAGAGAATCTAGTTGGGAGATTGTTAGTTCTAGTTGATGGTGTGGGTTTATGGGGGGGGTGTGTTGTCAAGCTAGTAATAGTACGGTTTGTGTGAAGTGATTGTTGAAAGAGGTAGCAATATTTTCGGAAGAGTCAGTTAAGTTAGGAGTGGGTGTACTTGCTTAACCTGGGTGGAGTATGGAGTTTATTGAGGACCAGAACTGTTTGGGGTTATGTTGGGAGGAGGTATGGGCAGACTGGTAGTATTGGATTTTGTCCTGTTTTATAAGCATTTTGGTTCTATTGCATAGTTCTAGGAATTTTTGCTAGTAGAGGGGGTTTTGGTTTTACGCCAGTTGTCCCACGCTTTATCCCTGTTTTTCATTTCAGACTTCATGTTTTTTGCAGCCATGGGGATTGTTAGGATCTAGTTCAGGAATGTCTTTTGTGGGTGTGGTAATTAAGGATGCTTAGGAATGTTTTATTAAAGTAGTATTTTAGAGGTTGTCAGTTACAGTCTTTTAGGGATGAGCTGAATGAGAAAGGGTTGAAGTTAGTTTTTTTTGCTTATTTGATGGTAGATGATGGGTTTTGCTTTATAAACGTGTTTTCTTAGTAAGAAGGTTGGGGAGTGATCACTGAGGCTGTCAAATAAGCAGCCTGCTATATATGACTAGGCACTCTTATTGACTAGTATCCAATCAAGGGTAGTGTGTTTGTTGGAGTTATTTATACTAGTAGGTGACTGGACTAGTTGGGTGAAGCCATGAAGATTTACATGATGGGTTGGGTGGTTGCTAGAGCAGGATTACCAGTCAGTGTTGAAGTCCCCTAGAATTAAAGTTTCCTGGGATAGGTGGTGGGTTGTCCAGCTGAAGAGGTTTTCAAGTGCAGGGATGTTGTGGCCAGGTGGGAAGTAGCAACCTATTATGTTTAGGGTTTTATTTTGCTTTATTTTAAGGTTGGTATATATTATTTCTTCCTTACCTATTTGGGGAGCTGCTAACTTTAAGATCTGGATGTCTATATGCTGCTTAAATATTATAGCTATACCACCGCCTTTTTTGTTTAGTCGGTCTACTCTTAGTATATTGTAACCAGTAGGGAGGATTTGCTCATTAGTAATGTGTGGTTTTAACCATGTTTCTGTAAGGATCATTACATCAGGGGAGTAGAAGTCTATGGTGGCATGGAATTCATGCACCTTGTTGCATATATTTCTAATATTTAGGCTTATCAGGAGGAGGTCGGTTGGCTTTCTATTAGCTGTGATTTGGGAGATGTGGTTTGTAGTCTGATTATGAGGGGAGGTTTTGAAGATAGAGGGACTAGGATTAGGATGGATGTCTCCACTGAGTGCTAGGTTGGATATGGATGAGATTATTAGTCTTATCAATTTCTGTATATGCTTGCTTATAAGGGAAGTTTTTTGATTGTGTTCTGTGGGCAATAGGTATGGTGGTAGGGTTATGTTAGGTTGTGAGGTTGTTTTTAGTTTAGGTATTATGGTCTGTAGTCTATATAGAGGGTATATTGGAAAGGTTGTTCACCTGATGAAAGAGTAGTAGAGTAGAGGTGGGATATGAGTGGTAGTGTGTGTGGTGGTACAGTGGTAGTGGTTGAGTGCAGGAATGGTGGAGGTTTGGTAAGATGTGATGTATGCAAGGAGTGTGCATGCAGTGAGTATAGGTATGGTGTGCTTGTACATATTAGCTGAGTAGGAGGGATAGTAGTGAGAAGTTGTATGAGGAAGTATAGGTGTGGTGATGTTATAGGTTGAAGGGTGGAAGGGGTTACTGTTTGTAATAAAGGTAGGACCACTGGGGTGGGTGGGAATTGGGGGAAAGGAGAGGAGTGTAGTGGGCAACAGATAAAGGAAGACTATCAGTAGGTTTATAGGTTATAATGAAAAGGGCTGGCCCTGATTAGGCTGCAATTGTTCTTGTTGGGAGGTGGAGGATCAGAATTGACAAGAAAAATGGTGGATAGCAATAGTATGATGAAAAGGGCTGGCCCTGATTTCACAGATATGCAAGTCTACAGAAACAATAAGAAAAGGCAGTAGGTACTCTGACTTGCTTGTTTTGCATACCTGTCTTACTGGAATAGAATAAGCCAATTTTGCCAAGGAGTTATGTGGAAATTAGGAAGAAAAGAATTTATAAGAGAAAAGGTTTAGTAAAAGCAGAGAAACAGCAGAGCATACAAATAGTACAGCATTTAAAGACAGATTGCAGTTAGAAGTACAGAAAGGGGGGCAGCTAATGTTCTGAAACAAGAAAATCAGTAAGTACTTTGGACTTACTTGTTTTGCATACCTTTCTTTTGAAATAAAATAAACACTTGTAACCAGGAGTATGTGGGATTTAGAAAGACCACAAGTTATAGGAGAAAGGGTTTAGTAATACTAGAAAAACAGCAGGGCTTTCAAATAGTTGAAACAGCTTGCAAAGGGAGACTGCTGTTAGGAAGCACAGTATGGGGTGGGGCATTCTAACGTCCGTGATGGAGTGCTTTACTTAAAAATAGAAATTAAACAAGGGCTAGCAATTAATTTTGTCTAGAGGATAAAACATACTTTTTGTATATTTTGAAAATAACACTCATTCCAAGGTTGCCTGGTTTTGTTAAATAGCATTGAAGGCCAATAGATTGAACTTGGCTTGGTGGGGATCCAGGGAAAGTAGAATTAAAAGGAGAAGCTGGGAAGAAAAATAATCAATATTAATACAAAATACAGCAACTGTTAAGAAAAAAAATGCAAAAAAAACCAAAGCTGATAACAGAGGAGTGGAAAGAAAACAAAAAACTAGGTAATCTATACACAGATAAATACCTCAGTTTGTGATAATGTGAAAATTAAGACAAGTTGTCAGTTATCACATTCAACAAATTAATGCAGTTGCAAATATATAGGAATACTTATACCGATTAAGTGGTATAACACATTCTAAACCAATAGGTGAGGAAATGTACAGACTAATAACTAGGCATTTCTAAAAAATGCAATAAAGTGAGCAGCAAAGAAATAATATTCTAACAATAAATGCTCTACACAAGTAAAGCTCTAACAAGTCTATACTCTACAGTATCTGAGCCTACTAATACAATGGCTAAGTAAACAGTTTGAAGCACACATAGTTACTGAAAATACTGTCTCCCATAAAAATAAATACATGTCTAGCTTCATTACACTTTACAATGGTGTAAATCAACATCAATACATTTTACAAATGAAAAGAAACAAATATTAAAAATAACCTTAGGTATGAGCACTCCATCCAAAGAGACAAGCAGCTACACCAATAGGATTTTAAAAATGGCTTCTGTAGCTTAAGAAAGCTATGTTAGGCTGTAATAGGTCATGTGGGGGAGGGGAGGACAGACTAGACCAGAACATGTAGTGGATAACCAATAGTGTAATGAAAGGGGCTGGCCCTGATTAGGCTGCAATTGTTCTTGTGGGGAGGGGGAGGATCAGAATAGACCAGAAAAGTGGTGGACAGCAATAGTATGATGAAAAGGGCTGGCCCTGATTTCACAGATATGCAAGTCTACAGAAACAATAAGAAAAGGCAGTAGGTACTCTGCCTTGCTTGTTTTGCATACCTGTCTTATTGAAATAAAATAAACCAGTTTTACCAAGGAGTTATGTGGAAATTAGGAAGACAAGAATTTATAAAAGAAAAGGTTTAGTAGAAGTAGAGAAACAGCAGAGCATACAAATAGTACAGCATTTAAAGTCAGATTGCAGTTAGAAGTACAGAATGGGGGGGCAGCTAATGTTCTGAAACAAGAAAATCAGTAGGTACTTTGGACTTACTTGTTTTGCATACCTTTCTTTTGAAATAAAATAAACACTTGTAACCAGGAGTATGTGAGATTTAGAAAGACCACAAGTTATAGGAGAAAGGGTTTAGTAATACTAGAAAAACAGCAGGGCTTTCAAATAGTTGAAACAGCTTGCAAAGGGAGACTGCTGTTAGGAAGTACAGTATGGGGAGGGGAAAACTAACGTCCATGATGGAGTGCTTTACTTAAAAATAGAAATTAAACTAGGGCTAGCAATTAATTTTGTCTGGAGGATAAAACATACTTTTTGTATATTTTGAAAATAACACTCATTCCAAGGTTGCCTGGTTCTGTTAAAGAGCACTGCAGGCCAATAGATCGAACTTGGCTTGGTGGGAATCCAGGGAAAGTAGAATTAAAAGGAGAAGTTTTTGTATATTTTGGAAATAGCACTTATTCCAAGGTTTCCTGGTTCTGTTAAAGAGCACTGCAGGCCAATAGATCGAACTTGGCTTTGTGGGGATCCAGGGAAAGTAGAATTAAAAGGAGAAGCTTAGGTATGAGCACTCCATCCAAAGAGACGAGCAGTTACACCAAGAGTAATATTATTAATATTATTTTTGAAGGCATCACTGACTGACGTACCCATATATTAAACTATATAAAACAAACTGAATAGTACAAGAAGGCTTGTAATCATTCAATATTATAACTGTATTAAAGGGAGTAATAAATATAAATTTACTAAGTATAGATCTATAAGTCAGACTCCAATTATTGTAAAATGTTTTGAAATACTTTTACTGAAATAGGCAAAAATGAGTGAGAGTTGTGGATATCATATAGATCCAGTGCAAGTTTAATTTATAAAGGGTAAATAATCTCTAGATTGTCATATTAGCTTCTATTAAACATTTAGATCAAGATAAAATATGTTATCTATACAGATGTAATCAAGGCATTTGATACTCTTATCACATAAGCAGACTATCCTGAGTTTAAATTGGTTAAAAGTAAAGGATTATATATCAAATTTGATTAGTGAGTGGTTGTTAAACAGAGAATGATGCATGTTAGTACAGAGATCTGCTCATTTTGAAGAAGAACCAATAGGGGAATATCCTTAGGGTCTGATTTGTGGCCTACCTTGTTTGTTTGTTTTTCTCTAGCTTTGTACCATCATCTAAATTTTTGGTATCACATTTACTCATAATTGTCCAGGTAACACCCATTACAATTTCACAGCAGCACCTAGCCTTTTCAGCACATGAAATATATATATTTTTTCAGGAATAGATACTGCCACTACAATTCCATACTTCTCAAACTAGATACTAAAGCTAAACACTAAACCTAAGCTGAAATACAAATGACAGCACTCCAATGCCATATTTTAAATGTACCTAAAATCTTGTGATATCCATCTAATTCCAAACCCACACAACCATCTTAAATATAGCAATGCTACAAAACTCCAAGATACCCCTGTTCAAAACTCACTCCTAACAAAGCTGCACATTTCCTTAGTTAACCTTAGAAGCTTTCATAATAAAGAACTACATTTACAAGCATGTATAACATTTCCAGACATACTGGTTATCTCCAAAACACTGGCTCACACAAGACATAAAAGACAATGAAATTTTACCACCAGATATTCACATACTAAGGTTTAGCATGACCCTTACAAAAGGTGTGCGTGTGTGTGGAGGGGTGGGCGGTAGCCATCATTTACCAAAATAAGGTCAGTATCTTAAAATACAAGCCTCCTCCATGTTATAGTACAATATACTTATATTGTCTCTTAAGATTAATGTTGACAAGAATATGTACATATTAAGTGTCTATATACCCCATGGAAATAACAAACACTGCTGAAGAATTTCTTTCTTAGATGTCAACTAGTATCTCTCAGTAAACTATAATACTAGAAGACCTGAATATCAATTGCTAAACCAAAGATACTGATAACCTAACAAATGCCATGAATTATATGGGTTTGCTCAACTCATCTTGACTCCCACCAGCTACAACAAAACTACCAACAGAACTTCCACTATATACTGGATTCTCACAAATAACTCATATAAAATTAACTCTGCTAGTACTACTTCTGACATCCTTAGTGGCTACAATTTTTGCAATAGGAGAGCAAAATCATAATCAAAAACAACACCAATTAACAATACTCACAATCGTTCTACTTTCAACAGAGACTTATTCATCTCAAATTTAAAATTACTCAAGTATGGAATTCTAAATACAATCTGTCTACATGATGTCATAGCACTGCTTAACTTTACATTTTTAAAAATGGTAAATGAGGTATCACCCATTGACAAAATGACCATAACAGTTGACCCAAATGTTCAGGACTTGGGAATTTATGTGGACAGTGACCTATCTTTGACCAATGAATCCGCTGTCATAGGAAAGCCCTTCTATATTGCACAACTTTTAAACAAAGAGATTGTATCCAGCTCTAGAGATGTTATTGCTCCCCTTTATTTAGCCTCATTAGGCCAGTCATTCAGTATAATGCCCTTCTTTGACATGTATTCATCCAGACACATGGAAGAACTAAAGTACCCACAAAGATAACCTTACTAAAAGGATACAAGGCCTAAGCATAACTTTCAACTGTTCAGGATTTTCTCAGAATGTCCAGATTTTTGCCTCACATCTTTGCCCTGTTTCTAACACAAAATTGTGGTTTTCCGCCAAATCACTGGCAAATCATTGAGGACTGACATCAGAAAACAACAGCAGACATTTGAGTTTCAGACATTATATCCTTTATAAAATTCATGCCAATGCAAAACCTGTTTATCAGTTTTCTATGTTTATAAGAGCAGTATTTAAAAAGTGTCCCTATTTTTAGGCCTTTGTCCCCCAATTATTTGTGGCTTTGTCCAGATTTCTTGCTCTAAGAGGCTGAGGTTGAGAGATATGGGCCTAAGCAATATGTCCTACATGGTCTGTGTCAGTCCCTTGCCACTACACATGGTATAGTACAGACTGCTAAGAGGTGACCAGTGTCTGGCATATAAAGCATCCTCTGACCAAGTATTGATAGACCTACTTCACGTTAGCAATTCGAATGGCAGCAGAAATACTCAGCTCAGTGATCTAAACCTCTTCTGTAAGATCAACAGAATGGTTTGAAGGATAGGTATTGTAGATCAGTGAGCGTGTGTGTGTGTGTGTGTGTGTGTGTGTGTGTGTGTGTGTGTGTGTGTGTGTGTGTGTGTGTGTGTGTGTGTGTGTGGCTTTAAGAAGCTTTCTATGGGCTTGCACAAGTGTATAAATACTAAGCACATGTGAGCCTGACAACCATTTTGCATAGCTTTAAATTTAGAGTAATAGACATAGTACATAAGCAGATTAGGGGTGGAGACCTAAACAATGCTCTAGAGAACAGAGAATATGCCTGGATAATTAGATTGAAAGCTGATATGAAACCAGGACTAAATAATGCACTGAATATTAGACAAATATTAGTTAAAAAGCAGAAAGAAATAAGATAATTAATGGTTTTATGAATTTTATTATGTATATTTAATATATACTTTTATACATAGAAACTATTTTAAAGTAATTAAATGATTATTGTATATTTTTGTGTTTATAGGCTGGCTGTTATCATGTGACTGTTTAGTTGACTATTTAAGGTTTTAGAATTCAGTATAGGTATTCTAACACTGAAGAAGGATTTGTAATCTGGAAGCTTTGTTGTTTTATTAAACTATCTGGCGTTTGTCTGGAGTTTTCTGTCTGTTAATCAGTTAGTTTATATTTTGTAATGCTGTTATCCATCCTGATGTGTTTCTATGTAATAAAGCATATAAATGAACTACCCCATCTTTTTGTCATCTATACTAGAGAGAGACGAGTAACATGGTGTCAGAAGAGGAATGTCTAAAATGGACATGGGGCCAGAAGGGAAGCCACATTCTTCAGTTTGAGACCAAGAGGTACTTAGTTAACAATGGAGGAATATATAGGAGTGAATCATCTCTACTGCACGTTTTGTTTGTTTGTCTTTCGGCTTTTTCCCGGTAAGGGGTCGCCACAGTGGAACTCAGGTCCGCTAATGATTGGCAGAAGATTTTTACAAAATGCTGAGGTGCCAGCTTGAAGCCCAACCTTCAACGAAGGCACGCCCATTTATGCACGCATGTCTTTCGAACACTACCCAACCACGGGGGGGACATGCAGACTTCTCACAGAAGGCACTCCCAAGCCAAGCTGAGAATCGAATGGGAGAACCTCTTGCTGTGAGGAAACAACGCTACTGCTGTACCACCGCGGCATGTATACTGGCTGAATCAAAAATCAAGTCAAAAATGAATTTCAGGTAATAAAACTTGATCAAGGCATTCTGAAACCTCTAAATGAATTTCTAAGTAACAGAAATATTTGATATTATGATATATTAACAGAAATATTTGAAATAACTACAGAAAATGTTTGAAATAAAGTCCAAATTGCATAAAATGAATAAAATAAGGAAAGAAATCACATTTTTTCACTAAGCACTACTTTTTCACATTAATCAAAGCTATTCAAGTTGTCAGAATGTATGAGGTGTTTGCATGTTTGTGCAGTATTACAGTACGGTTATTTTGCAAAATATAGCCAATACAGAGCATATTTCACAAAGTAAAGTATTTCAAAGAATTTATTGTGCATTTAAATGTTACTACAAGTGCTGGATGTGTGCATGTTCATACATAATTACAAGGGCCAAATTTTCAGTGTATGCCCAAACACATAACTTGTTGGCATGGCAGTTGGATTTCAAAAACCTGGTCCACTGGTGTTTGACAATAATATTGCAGACAACTGGAGAGTGTTTGAGCAAGAGTACGATATTTTCATACAGGCTGCATTTTCTGATAATGATGACCATACAAAGGCATTTATTCTGCTTAATTTAGCTGGGTCAGAAGCCATAGAAAGGAATGTCCGTTTGTGTATGCACCTGCTGTCTTTGCAGGAGAGGGGGAAAACTATCATATAGTTGTACTGGCTGAATCAAGGGAGGACCCCAAGTGCTTAAAAAGTAAATTTACAGAAATGTATAACCCCCAAACAAATGTTGCAATTGAAAGGAATTTATTTTACATAAGGGATCAAAAGCCTGGTGAAACCTTTGCACCATATATAACTGATTTGAGAAACAAGGCTACAATGTGCAGATCTGGTGATTTAAGGGATGAGTTGACAAAAGACTGACTTGTGTATTTTATTAAAGATGATGCTGTGAGAAAGATTTTGCTTTGTGTCAGTGATTTAACTTTAAATAAGGCCATTGAGATTTGTCAGATATATGAGCTTACAGAATAGCACACAAATATGCTTACAAATGAGAGATGCAGTCTTCCAGTAACTTCTAAAGCCAATGTTGATAGTATACAGCATGTGATTAACAGGAAACAGGCCCAAGCACATGGCTGCAACTGTAAACCATACAACATGCACAAGGAAACCACATAGAAGCTTTCTAGCAAGTTCCAAGGCATGCCCTGGAACCAACACAGCCTTAGTAAAGCATAAGAGTGAGTCATCAAACTCAAAGCATGTGCCTATACCCAGTTTCATAGCCAACTGTTATAATTGTGGAGGAAGCCAAGAGCCTAAAAAGAAAAAAAAATGTTTAATTTTTGGTCAGCAATGTCACAAATGTAATAAGTGGAATCATTTCAAAAGGTTTTGTAAATCAAAAGGCCCACATTCTTTTATTAAAAGGGAACATTCAAAAAAACGTGTTGATCAATTAGAAAGCTGCAACCCTACTCTTTATGTTGATGGTGTGCCAGTGCTGCATGAAACAGTCAATGCAGTAGATTTAAGGGCAAAGAATGAAGTATTTTCTACTGTTCGTATGAACGGGAGACCCATAAAGCTCAAAGCTGAAACAGGTTCAAAGTGCAATTTTATGTCTGCAGAAACATTTGCTAGTGTATGTGCTGGTGAGAAGCCTGATTTGACAGTGTGCTTGCTGCTTATGGTGGTGAACAGATTCAAACCAAAGGCTCAGTAGTACTTTCATATTGTTCTGCTGGGAGAAACTATGACTTGTTATTTTGTGTGGTCAAAAGATACAACCAGTCATTATTAGGGCTCAGAGATAGTTTGAAAGTGGGACTGCTTTCATTTAATAAGGAAGTCCATCATGTTAGTTTGAAAGACCACTGCTCTAATTTCGCCCGGTATATTTTCTCTACCTACTGTATGCTGATCTTTTCCAAGACAAACTAAGCAAGCTTCCAGTTGTTTACTCCATGAAGTTAGACCCAGATATTAGCCCAGTTGTCAGACCAGCCTGGAAAGTTCCACCAGCTATGCAGTACAGAGTCAAAGCTGAGCTGGACAAAATGATGCAGCAAGGTGTGGTTTGTCCAGTTGATAAACAACTGAATGGGTATCTTCCATGGTGGTAGCTCATAAGAAAAGCTCAGATGATATCAGAATATGTATTTATCTATGAGATTTGAACAAAGCAATAAAAAGACCTCATCATCCAATGCGTACAATTGAAGAAGTCGCAGCTCTGATGCCAAATGCCACTATTTTTTTGGTCTTAGATGCAAAGAGTTCATTTTGGCAAATTTTGCTTGACAAGAAATCCTCGTTGCTTACTACATTCAGTACTCCTTTTGGCAGGTACAGATTTTTGAGAATACCATTTAGGATACATTCTGCCAGTGAATACTTTCAACGTGCAATGGAGCAAATTTTGCTTGGGTACCCCTGGGCTATTATAGTACATGATATTTTAATAGGATGTAATGGTGAAGCTGAACATGACAGAAACCTCAATAAAGTTATGGAAAGAGCTTGTCAAGTGACTCAAGCTGAATCCCCAATGTGCAAGTTCAGGTTACAAGAAGTTACTTATGTTGGTTATTTGTTTACCAGTTCAGGCTTATGACCAGACCCTTCCAAGCAAACAGCTATTCTTGAGATGTCAGCTCCAGACAATGCTCAAGCCCTTCAACATTTTCTTGGCATGGTTAACCTTGGCAAGTTTAGTCCAGACTTGAGTCAACTAACAACACTGCTTAGAGAGAATGAGAAGCTTGATTTTGAAGTCATGGAAGGGAGAAATTTTTCTTCTAGATGCCTCGTTGAGCTTAGAAGTCATACAACCTCAGATCCTGTTTTTACAGAAGCTTAACCACTTTATCAATCAAGAATGGCCATCAAAGCAAACTAATTTACCTCAAGACATACAACCTTATTTTCCCTACAGAGATGAGATTTTGTCTGATAATATTATCATCATGAAAGGTCCAAAAGTCATTGTTCCAAAGTCTTTGCAACAAGAGTATATCACTATCTTGCTTTGTGGTCACCCAGGAATCGATTCTGCAAAACGTAAGGCAAGAGGACTAGTGTTTTGGCCTTCTATGTCACAAAATATTGAGACTATACTTTCATCTTGTTCTATATGTAATAGTATAAAGCCACATCAACAGAAGGAACCACTTCAGCTAAACCAAATTCCTGAACTATGTTTATCGACAGTAGCTACTGATATTCTTGAGTGGTATGGTCAATGTTACTTGGTGTTAGTAGACTCTTATTCCAATTGGTTCGAAATTGGAATACTTCCTAATCAAGCATCCAGTACTGTTGTTGTTAAAATGAAATGTCATTTTGCAGTTTATGGTAGTCCACACAAAGTTATTTCTGACAATGGTACACAGTTTACTAGCCAGCAATTCAAAAGATTTACCAAAGAGTGGGAGTTTACTCATGTCACAAATAGTCCATGAGTATCCGCAGTCAATGGTTTGGCAGAACATGCAGTTCAAAGTGGGAAACAGTTACTTGAGAAGTTGAAATGCGATAATAATGATGCTTTCCTGAATCTCTTGAATCTCAGAAATGTTCCTTGTGAAAAATGTCTTGGTTCACCTGCACAGGGACTTCTGTCAAGACAAACCAGAACTACATTTCCAATCAGCAGTAGTTTATTGGTTCTAAGTACTAAGAATAACAGATTTGTGAAAGCCCATCTGTTAAAGAAATGCCTAGCCCAAAAGTCTTATTACAAGTCCAGCAAACTGCTCAATCCATGATGTGAAGGAGAGACAATAAGAATGCAAATGTGTGAAGGGTATGATCGGATTGGAGTCTTGAAGAGCATTTGCCCAAAGCCAAGATCATACATTGTGGACTCGCAAGGAGCAGAGTTTAAGTGGAATCAGAAACATTTGATGCTGGTGTCTGAACCTGTACCACAGCACATAGATTGTGAGAAAGACTCTATCTCAGAGTGACTTATCCTGCGTTAAAATTCCAGAGGACATTCCAGTATATATCCCTGTTCCTGAGATGAATCCCAAAGTTCCTGATATGAGCTGTTCACCAAACACTGTCCTTGTTGCTAAACCCAATTCTGAATACTATATTACTAGATCAGTTCGTATTTCCAGACCATGTTACAGATACATGTCAACTTGGACATGAATATTGTGTTTGCTTATAATGTCTGTATATTATTGCATGCCTTATTCCAATATCATTTCATTGAATACAATTCTTTAAGAGGGAGGATGTAGATCAGTGTGTGTGTGTACAGCTTTAAGAAGCTTTCTAGGGGCTTGCACAAGTGTAAAAATAATGAGCATGTGCGAGCCTGACTGCCATTTTATAGTAAGCTGTTAAGATGTAAGCATGTATGTCTGTGTAGTCTGTCTGTTAATCAGTTCATTTATATTTTGTAAAGCTGATATCCATCCTGATGTGTTTCTATGTAATAAAGCATATAAATGAACTACCCCACCTGTTTGTCATCTATACTGGAGAGGGACGAGCGACAGGTATATACTGCAGAGGACACCATTGCTCTGGAACTGGCATCCCATCTGTCTAAAACAAAACTGAGTTCTGTCCATATTAAAGCACAATTTTGCTCTATAGCTGGGTAATAGAAAATTTATCCCATGACTGCCCCATGTCCTACAAATGGATAGAGGCAGCTCATAAATTTTTTATCTAATGCATGGGTCCCCTAAAACTATTTATGATATGATCCCAGTTATTCTCACTTGGGATGGGTAAGACCAATCTAACACCAAAAGAAATAGGTTAGTTCAAGCACCAAAAGGAAAATTGTCTAGGCTTAATATGGCTGGCAAGGGCAGCTAGCCTAGTACTTAACTATGAACCTATGAATGCCAGACAGCTTGCACAATTGTGATCTTACAACAGAACAAAAAGTGTGTAAACAATTCTAGAAGCTGGTGTGTCAGGATATTTTACCAGGGTACTCTACTTCTTGGGGTTCTGTGATCAGGCATATATAAATCTCCAAGGAGCGTACTGAAACACGATTATTGGCTACTGTTGTTATCTCTTGCTTCCAGGGTCTGATAAAATTAAAACTCATCTTCACTTCTGTCTTGGGAATGGGTGAAGTCTGTTTATTTTTTCCTTGTATTTCAGTTGCTTCCACTTTCCAAAAACATGCTGCTTAGGTTGGCTGCCTGCTTAAGATTGTCCATGCATAGAGCTTTGCCAATGGCCTTCTGACCTTTAAATGTCTAAACGAAGTTCACATGAAATAGTCTACTAAAACTATTAACCAACAATTAAATAATTAAATAAACTAAATAATTTAATAAATAAAGAGCTAAGCAATTAAATCTTATTTATTTGTTTAAATCTATTGATTTTTAGACAGGCAAGCATACTGAGCATAAGTCTCACATAATAGGGTCAACCTAAGAGTGCTGTCTGGTTAAGTGACTTACTCAGAATAACATCTTTATGCAAACTTCCATCTGAAGGAAGCAAATAAAATAATTCTAATGGACTGACTGAATAATTCTCCCAATGTTAATGTCCTAGCAAATGGGATAGTGCAGTTTAACAGCAGCTTGAGAAGATGTGAAAGGTAAAGGTATATTCTACTGTACAGTGACCACAAGAGTAGAGACTGTACAACAGACACAGGCTTTACCTCAGTATCCACATGTCAGCAATACTAAAAAAAAATTTAATAAGGTTTATCAATATGGTGCCACCATTAAGTTATGACAGACTGACTGTACTGGAAAAATCTTAAACAGCAAATTATTAATCCTTCTGCAGGACCAAAAACTTTAGTGTGGTAACAAACATAAGTATGTAATTAACAAAATCTTCCAAAGCAATCTAACCAAGTTCTTTTACTGGCTGCTTAGGTAATTAGATAGAGGGATGAGTTTGGGAAATTAGATAATTTAGTCTTCCTGGACTTGCAATGCCTTTAATTTATACCATACAGAAGGCTGCTAGGAAAACAAAGATAGCAGGGGTCACTAAGAAAGCAATACACATTCCCAGAAAGTGGCTGAAGGAGAAAAGGCAGAGAGTGACTTGCCTAGTTCTATACTGCAAGGAGTGATTCTATGTTCTGCATTAGTCATCATTAGACATGTCAGTGTAGAGGACGAAGATGACAGTGCTCTTTATAAATTACACCAAAGGCCAGATTCATTAATGCCTGCACTAAATGTACACACTATGTATTCAAGAGCATTCCTACCATATTTTTTGTGATTTCTAGTCAAAAAGATTACACTAAGGGTACACATACTCTAGACTGTCCCCCGGATTCACTATCCTTCCATGCAGGACTAATTTATTCTTGCAGGGAAGCGGACGTTTAGGACCAGGACAGCAGTGCACCATGCATATTAATGAAGGCATGCTGCCTGAGCTCCTAATCTTACACGGACCATGTAAGAGTGCAAGGGGCGTGTCTGAGAGCAGAGCTCCCAGAATATACACACCCCTGTAATGAAGAACAGCAGAGTAGTAATAAAAGAATTAGCGAGACCGCTCATAGGTGTTCGCATACCCCAGCAACATCCCCCCACATGTACAAGAGCAATAGTTAAAACAACAAATTTAAAGAGCTTTGTAGCACTGATGGCCTGGTGTCAGACTGCGGGCAACTGCAGCTAAGTCGAAGGAGTGCATTGACTCTGGTGTTTGGGACGGCCAAGGGTTGCCATGGCAGGGAAGGCCCAGTGGTGATGACTGTAACAGTGAATACACTCGAACATCCAGATTTATGGTAAGTGTACACAACTGCACTTTTTGTATGATAAAATATCCTGTTATGGTTACAAAATAAGAAAACATAATTTAATGCTCTGTTTTTCATTTCCTCCTGATTATAGTCATAATTAATCCCACAGTCTACAATGAGAAGATGGAGGAAATCATGTACGTAAAAAAATGTCAGAAGACTTTCAGATGGTTCAGGATACAGTCATAATGGAACATAGTTAACAAGTGAATATTTTAGTTTATTTGCATAGCTCTTTTAAGTGTAAGTTATTGATTTTGCACCTGCCATGACTGTATTTAACAAATATGGTGTTTACATTTATTTAAATACAGAAGAACCAAGTTGCCCTTTCGTTTAAATAATCATGTGAATGTTTGTTTCCATGAAATATTAAAGGGAAAAAATGGACTGTCCGCAGCTGCTTTAAGTAGTTAATTACACTGTATTACATTGTATCTGTTAGCTGTAAGACTGTTGTAGCTAGTTTGTGTGATCTTGTTACAGCTGGGCGCCAAACTAGCTATTCTACATTAAGAAGATGTTTTTCTGCATACCTGTGGCAGAAGTGTGCTTATCTAACTTGTCTGAGTTGGGGAAGCTTATTGTGTGCCTTCCTGATTGTTAGTTAGCTTAAAACTTGTTTTTCTTTGCTCATATTTAAACCTCATATTTGTGTGGTGCTACTTTTCACAAAGTGGTGGTTAGCAGTGCCCTTGTACAGATGCAAAAGCCCAGAAGCTCAATTTCCCCCTAAACAGCTGTCAGTGAAACTTTTTCAAGCTTTTGTGCTAATCTAGGCGCAACTCAGTTGCACACTGGGTAGTTTTGCCTTATTGACCAACCTTAGCCTACAAAACTGTAGGTCTCTGTTGTAGTTTTGGTGCTACCAGCACATTCCTGTTAAATTAACCCATTCCCTTCCCTAATAAAACATACAGTAAGAGCCTGCTGTCATGGATGGGCAGTTTCCCATCATCTCTCTTGCCAGCCTGATAGACATGGGCATCCTGAAGCAATGTAGTAATTGTCTCATGTATATTGACAATCACTTACTCCTGAAACAAGCAAATACTTTATGTGAGAGATGTAATTATACTATGAAATTGGAGGAAAGTCCCTCACATAAGGACAAATTGAATGCCAAAATGGATTGTCAGCATACACGCCCTTTCCACAGTAAATAAGGATATGACACATAAACCCACTAACAATGCAAAAAATAACCACAACACATAAGACACACCAGAGTCTCAACAAATAAGCCCATAAGGTGTAACACCATAAACCTAATGTATTGGTCATAGGTGACTCCACTGTGGGACACACAGATGTTCCTCTCACCAGGCTGGATAAGGGAGTGGGTTACGGTTATTTGCCTGTCAGGTCCAGGATCCATTTAGTCAGTCAACCACAACTACTGGTATGACTCCGTAGTGGTCCATGTGGTTATGAATGACTTGAGTTTCCTGGAATTCATTAATTCCAATGTCTTGGACCAGCTGCCATCCCTCTCCACAAAGGATGAGCGACTACAGACCCTGGGAACTATCGCCCCATTAGCCTGATGAGTCTGATATGCAAAGCTATGGAATGCATCATCATGGACCTAATAAACAAGGATATAGGTAATTTCCAAAGTCTGGATCCCACACAGTTTGGTTTTGTGAAGGGTAGATCATGCCTGCTCAACTTGGTCAACTTCTTTTAGTCAGTCACCAGAGCTGTGGATGAAAGCAAGGTGGTTCATACAGCCTACCTTGATCTGGCCAAAGCCTTTGATACTATTCCCCACTCAGGAATCATAGAAAAACTCACTAAGCTAGACATCAACCCCTATATCATTAGGTGGGTTGCAAACTGGCTCACAGATAGAACCCACAGTATGAAAGTAGCGGACTCCAAGTCAGACTGCCAACCAGTCACGAGTGGAGTCCCACAGGGTTCACTTCTAGGTCCTCTCCTGCTTGATATCTACTTCTCTGAAGTCCAGGCCAACACGAAGGGTCTCTGGCTGACAAAGTTCACAAACAATTGCAAGTTGGGAGCTATTATTAACTCTCCAAATGATGTTGAGATACTACAGAAAGGCCTCACTGAGACCAACAACTGGTGTCAGAAGCATAGCCTTAAGCTCAATGCCAAAAAATGTGTCATCATCCCCTTTGGGAAAAACTCAGTTCCCATGAATTACCACATCGATGGTAGTCCACTGAACACAAAAGGAGTTATAAGAGATCTGGAAACACAGGTTGACAGCAACCTCTTTTTTGACCACCACATTGCCACTGTGGTCAGAAAGTCCTTCTATGTGGCACATCTCATTACTAAGGGTTTTGCATCCAGAAAGAAAGAGGTCATTGTATTCCTCTACTTTTCCCTCATTAGGTAAAGTATCGAGTACAATGCCCCATTTGGCATGCACCTCACTAGACACCTGCAACAACTGGAGAGGCCTCAAAAGTACCTCACAAAGAGGATCCTAGGCCTTAAACACTTGTCCTATATGGACATACTCAAAAAACTCCAACTATTCTCTGTCTCATATCGCCTGCTTAGAGGCGATCTCTGCTTGACTTACAAAGCCATGTTTGACCCAGCTCTGTTAGAAATGCTACATCTAAAGAAATCCTAATCCCTCCACACCACATGCTCCAGAGACCTCAACCTCATTACCACAATCAACAGAACATGCTGGAGGGACAGGTTCATAACACAGAGACTGTCCATGCTATGGAATAGACTTCCCATACATGTTAGACAGAGCACCTCATGGGCCCTCTTCAGGAGAAATCTTGATGAGTGGATGGGAAATAGAAAATTCACCCCAGGGATCACTCCAGTGACTCTGCTTAACAGAGGTACTGGGAACTAAGGTCAGGTGGCACGATGCCAGGTTAATCCTATGGGCTAGGCTTGTAAAGACTCCAGGGCCATTAGCCTAGTACACACCTATGAACCTATGAACTTATGGCATTTGTTTATGAAACAGATGAAATATAACCATAGTTGTGTGGATGTGCCCATTGCTTAGCTATGGTTAATGTAGCTTAAATGGCACAAGAGGATAAAACGCAAGATATAAGCAAATGAAGCAGTACAGCAATAGTGTAGTGGGCAAAGCATTTGCCTTACGAGCAGTCATTCCCGGTTCGAGTTCCACTCCAGTACATTCCATTTTCTATGTCAAATCACTTCATGACCAATATGTTTAGTCGCATAACCTACTAAATAACATACATTTGTGAACTGGTGTACTGCATTAAATGCAGATGTGAGGTGTCAGTGTCATAATGTTGCAAAGTCCACAGATAATCACAATTGCCCCATACAGCATATATATGCAAGAATCAGGGATACAAATGGACGGTAAAATGTGTAATGAATGATAACTCCATACAGTTTCCAAATCCACCACCTTCCCAAGAACCATTAGACATTACTGTCTAAATTAGTGCGGTGGTAAGTGGGAGTAAGCACTAGTAAGCAAGAGTAAGCACTATTAAGCAGTAGTAAGCAGGAGTAAGCATATTTGAGCAGTAGTAAGCAGGTTTAAACCCGTTTTCGTGGGGGCAAGCAATGCGCAGAAAGGTTAAGCAATATAGAAGCTAACTCTCTGTAAGCATATTTCACCGAAGGTTAGCATAGCTTACCCTCACGCAAACTCAAACAAATCCCCCTTACAATTGCTTAAAAGTGCCTTAATCACTCTGTATGCAACAGCTGCTGTTCTGGCCAGAAACAAAATTAACAGCTTTTGTAGGTTTTGAACCCAGGACCCTGTACATTATAGTCACAGTAGTTAACCATTGGGACATCACAGCAATACATAAGATTGAGGTATCACTAAACAGATCATCACTATAGGAAATTCAAACTGAACATGTGAAAGGAATCTCTATACAGTCTTATGTTGTATAACCTACTACATAACATAAATATGTGAAATGGAGTACTGCATTAAGCGCAGATGTGAGGTGTCATTGTAATAAAGTGTTGAGATCCTCAGCACCCTCAGCCTCTTCCACATGTTGATGTATGATAGCTATTGCAGCCCCTATCATTTTGTTGTTTTTGTCTGTTAAAATTCCGCTGCTTGTATACACCAGTGGTGTAGAGTATGTGTGAAAGAACAGAGGGAAAGGTGTTTGCAGAGTTTATAGTAGTGTTCTAGGCTGGGCTGGTCTGCTGCCTGTGTAATTGGCTGATTCTGATACATTTCACCTGCCAGCTGTGCTAGTTCTCCTAGATTGCCTTCCTACTGCAGTTTTCCCTTCCCATTGCCTTCCTGTTTAAGCCTGGGGGTGCGCCTCACAAACACAGTGCTTAGATGTGCATAGAGCTGCTATTTCCTGGTTAACTTTTTTTTATGTTTAACAACATGGTCAGTGAGTAGTGGTTGCTAAGTGGGGAGGCTCAGTGTGAGACATGTTACTATGCATTAGCAGGCAATGCTATGCAAATGAGGGGAATGAAAGTGAATCCCAGTTTTCCCCAGAATGTGAGTCAGGTCCCAACAGTATAAGAGTAGGAATAGCTTGGTGCAACATCATGGGGGTGTGTGTCAGGCATACTGTAAGTGGATTGGAGCTCTGTGGCTTGGGTTTGCTCCCAGCTTAACACAGCTAAGCTAGAGGGTGTGTCTGAATCTACCTAGCACGCTTTACATTGCCTAAGTGGGTGCGCATGCTGTGCACTAGGTTTTAAAGGAAGAAAAAGAAAATTAAACCAGGAAATAGCAGCACTGTGGACATTTGAGCACTCTGTTTGTGTGGTGCACCCCCGGGCTTCAACAAGAAGGCAATGGGAAGGGAAAACAGTAGTAGGAAGGTAATCTAGGAGAACTAGCATAGCTGACAGATGAAATGTATCAGAATCAGCCAATTACACAGGCAGCAGACCAGCTCAGCCCAGAACACTACTATAAACTATGCAAACACCTTCCCCACTGTTTTTTCCCACACTCTACACCACCGGTGTAAACAAGCGGGGAAATTTTAACAAACAAACCTACAAAATGAGAAGGGCTGCAGCAGGCAACATAGAACAATATGTGCAAGAGGCTGAGGGTGGCGAGGATGTGAATGCTGCCAATCCACCCACAGTGAGGAGATGGAGAAGAGTTTACAGACCCAGGGTAACCTACCAGGGGCTACATGAGCTGGAGATAGTGGAGAGCTATACGGTAGACAGGAACATCCTACAGCAAATTGTTGAGTTGTGTCGGCCACACCTGACACACCAAACCGATCGAGGGGAACCCATCCCAGTGGATACCAAGGTATGTGTAGGCCTAGGAATACTAGCCACAGATACGTCCCAAAGCTCAACTGGGGATATCATGGGGATCTCACAGGCATCAGCATTCAGAGTATTTCACCAGTTCCTGGATGCCATGTCAGCACGTGCCAGTGAGCACATATATTTCCCCAACACCCGTGAGGTGTTGGCCAGCAATATGCATCTCTTCCACCAAATAGAAGAATACCCTGAGGTTGTGAGTGCTATAGACTGCATGCACATATGCATCAAATCACCACCCCTTGATCAGGGTAGGGTCTACATCAACCACAGGGCCATCCCCTCCATCAACTGCCAGGTCATCTGTGATGCCCAGGGCATTATATTGAATGTGTGTGCTGGCTGCCCTGGAAGCTATCACAATTCCCATATATGGCATCTGACGCAGCTGTACCAGAGATTTGCCAATGGGGACATCCTCTACAGTCACCTAGTGGGGGATGCTGGTTACACCCTGAAACCGTGGCTGATGACACCCATCAGAAATTCACACACACCTGAACAAGAATGCCATAATGAGGCACACGCACAGACCAGACTTATAATAGAGCATGTGTTTGGGATGCTCAGGTCACGGTTCCAGTGTCTGGACACATCCGGTACAGCCTTGCAGTACTCACCAGCTACATGTACTTAAATTGTTATGGTATGTGCCATGCTACACAATATGATCCTGCGGAAACAACTGCAGCAGGAACAGCATGGGGCAGGGCCACACAGCCCCCTACCAATGCCAAGGCCTGCACAGGCACAGAGTGACTCAGAGGAGGAACAACCTGAGCCTGCCCCAGTAGGCAGATGGAGGCGTGCCCAGTATGCCGAGCCTGTGGCAAAGAGACAACACATAGCACATACACTGACACAGTAGAGACCCAGGGAATGACACCTCTCTCTGATTTGCACATACAGTAAAAGGGATGCCAAACATGACACTACCTGTGCTCAACCATGTATAGGGAGTGTACTATGTGCATATGACATAGGCAGCCCTCCAGCAACATCTGCAATCCTGGCACACCCTCAAGATAAGTCAATCAACCTACCAATTGCCAAATGGAGTAGAATGGGTCATTACATATATCTATGGTATGGATGTGAGCATGCAAGGGAATTGGCTGGCTGGATGTTATGGCACCATAGTGGCACTATGACAACTGTAACACATACTGTCAGCATAGTAGCCAGTACTACACAGTGTGACAAAACCACTGCAGAAAATGTGCTGGGAAACATGTATGTCCATATGACTCACACATGTCAGTCAGGGCAGTTCACATACCCGACAACAGTCTCAGTCAGCAGTACAGGTGTAGACACAGCCTGTGCTATGGCCCCTGAATGATGACTATAGTTAACCTCCTCCAGGCTTACACAGACAGACTACAGCAGGTCAGGCAGTGGGATGTTAGTTCTGAAGGGTAGGAAGTCAGACACTAATATGTAGGGCAACCAAAGCTATAATCTGTAGTACACTGGTATGCCTCTAGTCAGCATGATAGGTAAGAATACAGAATGAATTGGTGTACCTGACATACCAGCACAATCATAGCAAATGTGTACAAGTGTCAGGTGTGCCCCCCATCCTACGTAGTAATGTAATAACAGTCACGTGTGCCCCCAAATCCTGTGTAGAAATGTAGAAATAGACATGTCTGCCCCCCATCCTACATAGTAATGTAATAACAGTCAGGCGTGCCCCCCCCCCAATCCTGTGTAGAAATGTATAAATAGACAGGAGTGCCCCCCCATCTTACGTAGAAATGTAGTAACAGTCAGTTGTGGCCCAATCCAGTGTAGAAATGTAGAAATAGTCAGGTGAGCCTCCTCTATCCTATGCAGGAAATGTAGTAACTGTCAATGCCAAATGCTCAATGGTTAACCCGCAGAAACAGCATGCTACCTCTCAGTGTACAACACAAAGGTCAGCACTGCAGTACAAACTACCTAGACTCGATCCACCCCTGAAATACAGATGGGCATACTGGGCATGCTCACACACTTAGAGAAATGAAGGCAATGTCAGTCAACAGCATATTGAAAGGTCATACTGGGCATGCTCACACACTTAAACACATGAATGCTATGTCTGCAAACACCAGTGGACCAGTCATATCTGGCAGTCGCAGTTGTTAGTTCAGATACTCATCAGTGTGCACCACTCATGCCTTGCACACACATTGGATAGGAATACAGACATATATGTAAGGACAACACACTATAATAAGCCAAAGGTAGACGTACATAGATGTGTGGAAGAGGGTGACTCTGACAAGGAGCCATCCAGGCCTGTCCACCCAGCACACACCCAAAGGGCCCCAACCACATGAGCTTCAGATGTCACTCACTGCAGTTACTAGCCACCAGTATCTGTCTGCATTACAGACTATGTGGTGCACGTGCTAGCTGTGCAACATGACTGTACAAGGAAGTAGTCATCTAGCAGCTGTATACACATACCTGTGAAATATGACCCTGTGTGTGCCCGCATGTGGCATGTCAACCTCTAGATGAAAGGGTTATGGCCCATGCACATACACTGCCCACCCCATAACCCTACTATGACAAGCCTGCTGGGGTCATCTACTGTGAAATACACCTTTGGGAGAGTTGTAGCCTAGTAATCTCTGTGGCCCATCCCAAAACTGTGTACTGTTGTAGTGTGATAAACTAGTTAGGTAGGAGTTCAAATCCCAGACATGGCAACTGTGTGTGTGTGTGTGTGTGTGTGTGTGTGTGTGTGTGTGTGTGTGTGTGTGTGTGTGTGTGTGTGTGTGTGTGTGTGTCTGTGTAGAGAGCAATCCTTTTTTAGGGTAGTCACACTCCCTACAATTGAACTGTTTTACTTTGGTAAGGCTGCTGATGTCATCCACCTAGAAATACATCTTTGGGAAGGTTGTATTCCAGTAATCTCTGTAGCGTGTGCCATAACTGCATACTGCTGTAGTGTGATAAAATATTTAGGTAGGAGTTCTAATCCCAGCTTTGACATCTGTGTGTCTGCCTGTGTAGAGAGCAAAGCTTTTTAGGGTAGTCACACTCCCTACAATTGAAATGCTCTACTTTGGTAAGGCTGCTGATGTCATCCGCCTAGAAATACATCTCTGGGAAGGTTGTAGCCCAGTAATCTCTGTAGCACATGCCATAACTGTGTACTCCTGTAGTGTGATACATTAGTTAAGTAGGAGTTCTAATCCCAGACGTGGCAAGTGTGTGTGTCTGCTGTGTAGAGAGCAATGCTTTTTAGGGTAGTCACACACCATGCAATTCATATGCTCTACTTTGGCAAGGCTGCTGATGTCATCCAGCTAGAAATACACCTCTGGGGAGGCTGTAGCCTAGTAATCTCCATAGTGCATCCTATAACTGTGTACTGCTGTAGTATGATAAATTAGTTAGGTAGGAGTTCTAATCCCAGACATGCCAAGTGTGTGTGTGTGTGTGTGTGTGTGTGTGTGTGTGTGTGTGTGTGTGTGTGTGTGTGTGTGTGTGTGTGTGTCTGTCTGTGTAGAGAGCAATGCTTTTTAGGGTAGTCACACTACATAAAATCTGAATGCTATACTTTGGTAAGGCTGCTGATGTCATCCACCTATAAATACACCTCTGGGAAGGATGCAGCACAGAAATCTCAGTAGCATGTGTCATAACTGCATACTGCTGTAGTGTGATATAAAACTCTGGTAGGGTTCTATTCCCACCCATAGCAGTTCTGAATGTTATGTGTGTGTTTCAATGTCTGTGTAGGGAGCAATGAATTTTTGGCTAGTCACACTCAGTACATTTCAAATGCCCTACTTGGAAATCCTGCTGATGTCATTCACTGTGAATTACACCTTTGGAGAAGGCGCTCTCCAGTAATCCTCATGGCGCATCCTATAACATCTTCATGCTGTAGTGTTATATAGACCTCTGTTAGGGGTTCTATACCCACACGTGTCGGTTGCGAATGTTTTGTGTGTGATTCAATGTCTGTGTAGGGAGCAGTACATTTTAGCCTAGCCACACTCACTACAATTCGAATGCCCTACTTTGGCAATCCTGCTGATGTCATCTAATGTGAAATACACCTTTGGGCAAGAAGTACTCCAGTAATCTCCATGGCGCATACTATAACTGCATGCTGCTGTAGTATAATAAAATACTAATCCCAGACATGGTGTGTGTGTGTGTGTGTGTGTGTGTGTGTGTGTGTGTGTGTGTGTGTGTGTGTGTGTGTGTGTGTGTGTGTGTGTGTGTGTGTGTGTGTGTGTGTGTGTGTGTGTGTGCGTGTGTGCGTGTGTGCTTGTGTGCGTGTGTGTGTGTGTGTGTGTGCGTGTGTGCAAGAACTGGGCCCAATGTGGAGTGGATTTTGCAAATTTCTTATATGGTGGCCCTATTATATATCACAATGTCCACCATACAGGGATAACAGATGTGAAATAGCCAAAGGCTGGGGTGCAGATCCATACCCATACATGTGACATCAAGTTCAAGCAAACAAAGTTAGCATCCCTAGTATTAGCCAGATACTCTCAACCCATGTCTCATACACACACACACACACTTGCCAAGGCAACAGCCACTATGTTGGTAGTACACCGCATATTGCCCACTGATAGTATCTATGGACTGATTGCAGTGGCCTACAGAGGGCATGGCACCCTGTCCATCTGTCCAATAGGCATGTACATGCAGACAGTGCACCTTCCTCATGTTCCCACCTTGTCACCTGCAACACCTATGGTGCCATCAAATGTGACCCACAAAGGACATGAGATGCCTGAATACATGCCCTGCATGGACAGATGCCCCTGACACCAGGGAATGCCATTAGCATGATATCAATGTAGGTGCAGGGTAAACCTGCTGCCCATTACCAGCTCCCACCACATGAGGCCAGGACTGGCACATCAGATGATAATCTGTGTACACAACACGGGCCAGACACCCCAAGTACAGTTCTACATGTCACCGTACATGCATGTGGGAGGTGCGCACATCACAGACACCGTCCATGTCATGGACTAAGAAACACATACATGGGAAGTAATGCACAACATTGCCCACATGCTATAGTCACCCAGGTGACTGGATGGTGAATACAATACCCACCTGTGTGGGCAAATCCAGAGTCTACACCCCTGAGCCACAATGCAGACCATTGTCATGTGGCCTGATGCCAAGGTGTACCCATCACCTAGTCTTGTATAGCCATCTGACACAGTTTACCACTACACACCCATGAATCAATGCACCCATGCATGTCAGTACTGGCACCATGTGTGTGTGTGTGTGTGTGTGTGTGTGTGTGTGTGTGTGTGTGTGTGTGTGTGTGTGTGTGTGTGTGTGTGTGTGTGTATGTGTGTGTGTGCATGTGGGTGCGTGTGTGTGCATGTGTGTGTGTGTGTGTGTGTGTGTGTGTGTGTGTGTGTGTGTGTGTGTGTGTTGTATGATGCTTATGTTCACATTCACACTCGCTACAATCCCATTGGCATACTGAAGCATACTGTCTGATGTCAGACACCTCCCCATACCCTTTGCCCATATAACCTCCGTATGATCCCTGTGGTGCATGTGATACCAGCACAGTAGTGTTGTGGCAATCTCATTAGTAATGGGTTGTATTCCTGGCCCTGCCAAGTGTGTCAATGTGTGTGCATCCCTGTGAGAATGTGGCTGTGTTGACGCTGGCACATGTTCATGCAGATAGGCACATGTACTACACCTACCATATAGCTACCATATCCCTGTTGCAGATCTCACTCACCATCACATATACATTCTGAGGACTCCACAATATGTAACTTATGTGGCGCATCTAATAACAGCTTAGAAATGTGATAGCACTACATAGTCATTTGGGGTTTGATACCCTGTGCTGGTATGTGTGCAACATAAGCATGCTTAAATTTTACTCTCCCACCCCTTCCTGACTTGTCCTTGTCTCTGTCTGCCTCACTCACTCTGTCTCTGGTGGATGTGGAGACCTACACCTGCTTTGGTTAGGCAGCAGCATGTGTATTTTAAGTGATGCTCATGATCAGCTGATGGCATCTGCACAAATTGCAGCCCTCCCCTAGCTGATTGCATGTGGAACAGATGTGGTATCATTCCCATAGCCAATTGCATGGAAACACACTCCAATATCTAGGAACATCATGTTGGTGTTGGGTCTTTTCATTCACTGTGAGCAGGAAGTAGATCTGTTGTTTGGCAAACAGCATCTCAAATGGATTGGGGATTTACCTCTTACAACATACACTGTGGAAACAGGGCAACACACAGGAGGGGGATGTGCCTGACCTGACTACAGACTGTAAGTGCTGCTGTACTGCATTTGGAGTAATGTTGGTTTAACAGTGTGTGTGTGGATACGGCTGTCCTACATGTTTTAATACCTGCCATGTCAGTTCTATATTTATGAGGAATCCCCATCTGTAGGGTCATCTGCAGAATGGGCAGTGTGTGGTGCCTTTGGTTTCATGTGTTACCCACAGAACATCTATCTGTGAACTGCAGAAGGCAGTGTGAGGATTGCAGTCTGTAGATGGTGAAAGCCGTGACAGTTACTGACTTCATATCCCTCATAGGGCATATGTTGCAACAAACCCTGTTACAACAGTAAATGTATGAGGTTATCACAGCAACATGTCAATACTGGTCCTGTGTATGTGCTTCCAGCCACATCTTTGTCAACCTTTGTACATATATCATGCATTAAGAGGTGTATATGTGCTGTACACTATAATTAGTGTCATCATATCTGATAACAAGCCAGTGAGATATCAGACTGCTACACATGTTATGTACAGTAGGGGTTATATTTGATGACATAACCTGGGCATTCTGTGTTTGTACAGTACTAAGGTCTGTGTATTTATGCTGAATGTCGACAGTGTGTGTACTGTTAATATGTACTTTGGCCTGTGTACAGACTGTGGTAGATGTCATTGTTCTAAGTCCCATCCTATCTGATGTTACATGCTGCTCCACTGTATGTTACCATATTGGTTTATATGTTTGTAGGGCCATACACACACGTCTCATACCACAGACAGGCATCAGACCACACTGTGTAGTGGCCCAGTATATGTAGGGTTAGTCTGTGAGTGGCACATATGAGGATGGTGTTGAGCAGATAGTCCATATACTGTCATATTATGCTAGCTTACCATATGTAGCTGTGGCTGTCAGTCTCTGTACAAATGTGCAGATGGCAGGTATCCAGCTGGGATATCTACAGGCAACCTACTCTTGACTGATGACCTACTATGTGTGTGGCATGTGCATGAGATGCATATGCCTGTAGTACTAATGCTGGGGTATACTATGGGTTGTATTGCAGTCGTGGCCAATGTGTGATGGTGGGTATGGTAGAGTGTCATCATGGGTTTCAAGGAGTACAGTATCCAGTGGGGGATGTGGGTGCTGTGTACACTGTTATTACACAAAGGTACACCAGGTATATGTCCCAAGTACCACATTATGGTTATCACTGTCACCATCAATCATACAGGTAACTGTTACCACAATCCAAGCCAGTTATGCATGTGATGTGTGCAGCCTACCTGAAACACATTGTAGACATGGTCAAATTAGTTAGCAGCGATAGGCCCTGGTATCTCAGATGTGTGTCTGGCTGTTATGTGTCTGTAAATGTGTATATGACGGTATGTCACACTACGTATCATCCAAATACACCCAATACATTCCCCATTAGCATACTGTACATTTCAAGGGATGTTCTGCATGTACCATGTAACCTGGTACACATCTCACCCTAAACACTGTGCAGTGTGTGCAATGTAAGCCACACATGTCAGTATCACGACACGGCTAGGTAGGGATCTAGTCCCAGTGTTGGCAAATAACAGTGTGCGTGTATGTGGATGGGTCTACATCAGGTTGCATGGTATACGCACTTTGAAGAGCCACCTGTACATGTGGCACAGGCAATTACCGGTTTAGTAACCTGTGAAACATGTTCGGCTGTACCCCAGATATTTCACAGCCATGGTGTCAGCACAGTGACATACCCTATTGTGCAATATGACTGCAGACCATCCTCGTGCTAACACGTATACACCTACAGCACACATGGATAACATTATAGGGACTGCAATCAACCAGTGTGACTAACATCTACAATGCATCATTGCTGGATGGCTACACTACCTGCCAAATATGCCTCACACTGTACTCCCTACAACATGTTACACTGCAGTACTGTGGTACACTGTTGTACAGTCACCATGTGCATCAGAACCATATCAGCCTGTCCCTGCATTGATGGTATGGATGACAGGGATGGGGCATAGGTATTATCATATGTACAGGGTGTGGTGTTGGTTTGCCAGAGGCTGAGGGTGGGCCATACTTTTGTCACCATGTGTGTGGGTGAGGGGTGCACTCTGGGGAGCTGGACGAGGTGATGTGGTGTGTGTAGATATGGGGTTGCCCTAGGTGTGTTTGCATAGTGTGTAAGTATGCATGCACACAGTTCTGCCATGTGCTGCCCTACACAGGTGTTTATGGAGAGCTGCAGACCATAACTGGCAGGGTGTGCAGTTTACTGCCTCCAGCTACGGACACGTGGACTTTGCCTGTCAGGGGTTTGGTAGGCACGTCCAAGTACAGGCCTTGATGTGCTACTCTCACCTGCTGATGACATTTGTCAGCTGGTACCAGGTCCCTCCTGGGACTGGCCAGGACCACGTGCATGTGGCCTGCTGGGTTGTGGTGTGTGAAGCACACGCCCTGCACTGCTGGGCTGCTACTGCCATTACGGGAGCCCCTTGGTGTCCTGGCATATCCATATTGATGACCAGCTGTTGGCATTGCTGCCCTACACCCACGCAGACATTGCCACCCTCCAACCACACATTCAAGCATGGGCAGACCATGGCTGATGAGGGCCATCATCTCACCAGACCGTCTATCCATGAACTAAGTTAATCCATGGATGGCATCAGCCAGTTCATGGACATTGTCATTTGAAGATGCAAGAGCAGCCCTCTGCAGCCTCAGTCCCTGTCTGTGGTAATGTTCTATACATGCCTGCACCGCCATGATAACCTGAAACATGCTTCTGCTGCTAGCAGCTATGTCACCTCTGCCAGGGGCATGATGTCCAGCTGCCCTTCCACGAGCACCCTGGGACATCTGCCTATGTGGTGGCCTGCTGGACATCTGGCTAGGACTGCTGTGACCAGACACAGTAGGCATGGTTACCACATGTTCCTGTGCACTGCCACTGAACACCAGCCGTCCCTCCTCTGTGGCCACTGGTGATGGGGTGCGTATAGGCACTGAAACTGTGTGCGGGTGTGGTGTGGCTAAAAGGGGATGTCAAATGTTGGTGCAGTGTCAGCCCCTGACAACCCCACCTGTGCCTCAACATTATCATCATCATCAATGGTGCCTCTATGGACACCTACATCAGATTGCATGCATGAGGGAGTCTGACCCACCTCACCACCTGTGGGGGAAAACAATAAACACACTTTAAAACCTGTACAGCATTGCCTAACAGTACATGCACAAACACACACACACACACACACACACACACACACACACACACACACACACACACACACCTCTCTGTAAAACCTACCTGTCCATGGCTTTACAGACACTCCCACGTACATGTCCATGTGTTACCCCATCTTGCATCACACTTGTTAACATACACACATTGATACCACACATTAACACCACAGTCCTCTAAATGCCCACCAAGCGGCCACAACACAAGGCCTGTTGCTACTTTACCTGACTGATGTGCGTGTAGTAGATTTGCATGACCTCACTGCTGTCATTCAATATGCACCCTCTGTATGCCTGGACATTATGTGCATGGCCCCTATATTTGTGGGCTACTATGTTGTATCCCTAATACCTCCCACTGGTGTGTCTTGTGTATGTAATGCTCAGTACATGTCAAATATGCTGCTCCATCAGCCCATCATGTAACAACTGTAATATTTGGATACACTCCCTGGTGTTGACTAGTACTTCCCCAATGCATCTGTTGAGATGCATACATGGGTTGTAGGTGACCTCTCTGCTGACTGTGATATTACGTATGTACCTGGAGTCTACCTTCACTCTGGATGACTGTTCCATGCTACAGACCATATTATACTATTTGCTGTCCTGTGCTTACACACATGACAGGTATCCCTGGTGTGTAATGTGGCAGTCCATGTCCATGGACTGCATGGTCCCAAAGGGAAGTACAGCCGTATGAACACCCCACAATCACATATGTACATACATGGCCACACACACAAACACACACATGCACATACGCATCCTACATGCATCTACCTCCCTCCACTTCACCAGAGTGACCCTGCAGGCAAATAAACTAATCACCAGGATGCACACACACACACACACACACACACACACACACACACACACACACACACACACACACACACACACACACACGTGAGGTTGCACAATGATAGTACACACAGTTCTCCTATTACCCATCTGCCAACATGCAGAACATATGGTACATAACATCATGCAGTTCAGCTATAGTCAATCCATGCTAGCAACAGTATACATGTGTGAGATGCATGTGCTGTATCACTAGGTGATGCCCTTTCTCCTGGATACCACTGCACCCATGTACACTGTATTGCTTTGCACCTGTTCTACACCCTGCCATGTACTGTGCACCACAACTCACAGGTGTACAACCCATTGTGGAATGTGCAGTACTGTGTCAGTTATGTCAGCTTTACTTCTCACAGCCCCTATGTTTTTCAGCAACACATACCTGGGATGATATGTGGACAGTTGTCAATGGTGAATGCCTGATGCCTGATTTACAGCTGTCAACATCAACAGACCATATATGACCATTGCAATACTCTTACACTGACAGCCATCAGAGTATACTGTGGCTATAAGGGGTGTACACACCTTTATTGATTTTACACACAATTCCTTATCTGCCATGGGACCACATCATTGCATATCTTAGCAGTACATGAGCCCGGTATGTGACATATGTCCTGTACTTTCACATACAGTGTCTACAGATTGTGTTAGGTGTGTGTCTGCTGACCACAATGTATACACACCATGTAGGCATATGTGTGCACACCCTTATCATGACAGTTTATCACACCACTTGTTGTGTGTACTACAGCAATCACTGCTCCTGACAGGGTTATACCAGCATGGGCCATTTGCATTTGCCAGTGTATGTTCAGTCTGCCCTACACATGTCCCCCTATTTTGCATGATCACAAGGTCTACTCATGTGCACATCCCATGGTGCTCACACACTGCCATCACTATTGCTGTGTGGGTTGGGTCATGGCTGCCACAGGTTCTGAACCTGACTATGTGCAGATAGAGCAATTTCTACCATCCTTAGGATCCCTGCTGCAGTGCACTGGTGTGTCATGCTGAGACCCCCCCCCTTCAGCTTTTATGCAGATGCATGACAAGTAAGGCCTACACATGTGTGTCACTTTGCAGTGTCCCATACACTGAACACCACATGTTACAGCCTAGTCCCAGCTGATAATGTGGACTACTGTAATGCCTTATGCCATAGTGTATCTCTGCAGCAGTTGCCATTGTCCTACAGGTGTATACACTGGTGTTGCACTGTATATGGGTGTTGTTCAGAACATGTCACTACTATATGCCATGTCTACCACCAGTATGTCACTCCCTGTGGACACATTCCACAATGACAGTATGTTAGGTATCATGCACCTGTCTGACATACCCTTCCAATACCCCATCATGGTCACCCCTGTGAGACTGTGCATTTCCCAGCAACAATACATGCACATGTACAGCATGCATTCAGGGTAGGTGTGTTAGATGTGTGCATGGAATATACCATCACCATTACATGCCCTGTGTGTTGGCAAGCATCTACATAAAACATACTCATCAGCTACAGGCTGCTGCCTTGTTGTTATCCCAGAGGGACCTACATAGGAGGGTGAGAGATGCAGTATTAGTGGCCATACCTGTGGCATTGCTACAGGCTGGGTTCAGTACTATCATACATCAATGGTACATTCCCACGATACTACCACATCTGGACATCTGTTTATCGCTACAATGCAGAAACCCAATATATCTATGACATGTCAGATATGCCTGATATACCTCTACCAATGTGGATGTTTGCACAACAGTGGTCTACTGATGTGCCCTGTGTCCTTACCTGCATGCTCCTCAGCCAACCTGTGGGTGACACCCACCTCCATGAAGGGGTCCAGTGGTTGTTGGTGGTCTGGACAGGCAGGTGCCACAAGGCTGACCAGGAGCTCCTCCACACGTGTCGGGGGATGGATGGCATGGCCCCACCCTGTGGTGAGGTGATCCTGACGGACTGCAGCAGCACGCCAATGGACATTGTGAAGCAGGTCAGTACAATGATGCTGGACCTGCTCACAACTGCGGTTGTGCAGTCTGGCATCATTGACCCTGTGGACTAGATCGCTCCACAGTGCAGTCCACTCCTGCTGCTCATGTGCATGCCTGCCAAACAGCAGTGGATAGTGCTGGATCATGTGTTCTATCAACACATCATTCTCAGCAATGGAATAGGTGGGCAACCATGCATGTGCCATCTTGGCTGAAAGACATAAAGATGGAAACAGGTCTGAGCAACTCATACAGCAAGGTTACCACAGTTCATAATACACATCTCTGTCACCCCCCCCACCATATCAGCTTCAACAGACTGTACACACAACTCATTAGGTATGGCTACAGCTTAACTACCATTTGGACAAGTATTGTATTGTACCACACCTTCTATTATGTGATTGTAGCCATGTCCCCTGTGTGGACACTATCATTGCTGGCCTGTTACAGACTATTCATCTACATGCCATTATCAGGGCCACTATGGTTACATATATGCCAGTGGTATGGCTGCTCTGAGATTGCTGCACATCTGACAGACTGTGTTATTGGGGATATCTATGCATGTTGTTGGACATGTACCCGGATTGTGTAGACTATTACTACCAACAAATGTTCTATAACAGTAACACAATAACATGTATATGTTCTATTGGCCAGCAGATCCACCTCTCCACATACATCTACCCATGATATCTGGCCACCTCACATGTGTGTCCCAACCTGGGGCCTCCTCATGTACTGTTACAGCAATACCATCAGGTGGAACCACCCAGAGGATGTGGTCCCCCCCTCAGGGCACACACAGACATGTTCCTGTCCCCTGAGCTCAGTCTAGGGTCTGTTTCATACTGGGCTCCACAGACACATGAGGGATGTGCTACATCAGTCTGAGGGAACCAGTACACATTCACAGGGCCAACATGTTCCTCCTGCTCAGCCTCCAGACTAGGCACCTTCAGGATGTGGACTGCTGTTGTGAGTAGCAGTGGGTGGGAGGCTTGTTCCCATTGTGCCCATATTGGGGACCATGAGGCATCCACATCACAGACCACACACACCATCCACAGTGTTTACCCACCACATGTGTCACATACCACCCCTGTCGACTGTCCTCTATATCTACCAATCCTGACAACCTCCACATGTGTACCTGCCATAATTCCCCATATTCCCATTGCATACTTCACAGATGGGGCAATGTGGTACCAACAAGGACTAACATGTGACATATCCATCCATGATACACACACTGCTAGCTGTAGATATATGTGTGCATTGCTATGTGTGCTGCTGCCTCACACATAGCACACCTCACTGTGGTAGTGATATAGGGGACATGTCTTTACATACATATATATTTGTGTGTGTGTTTGTATATGTACACACACATACATGTGCATATAGGTATATATCTAGATATGTGTAGATATATGTGATATATATATGTGCACATATATATGTCTACACATGGGTATATGTATATGTCTGGACATACATGCTGATATACATATATATCTTTATATATTATATATGTGACATATGTACACATATGCATACCTATATGTGGGGTACATTCAGACATCAGCTCCACAATCTCACAACACATTCCTGCATAGCTGCACTGTTCTGCCTTGCTACAAGACAGACAGAAGCCACATATGGACACGACCTGACATTAGGGGGTATATGTGGGTCCCGATTGCAGGTAACCCTATTATACACCTATGGCATTCTGGCATTTTACATTACAGATTCACCTGAGTATCCTGCCAGTGGTGGGGCATGGCTCCCACATGTCCATCATAATGGCATTACTTCCATCACCAACTATTGGCCACATAATATACATACTTCCCATTACATAACACACACTATGATGGCTTACATCTTCTCTGTCAGTGCTGACCTGCACAGTTAACGGCTATGGCCCACTACCCACAGGAACAAATACTATTGTCTGTAGCAGTTGTTCAGCTGAACATCATCACAACAACACCTGATGGCACATATAACTTATTCCACATCATCTATCCCATTATGATGGACCAGGTACTACATTCTATTACATGTATATATACTTCACATACCTGCTGTGGGAATGATGTCTTGTTGAATGTCAGCTTGCTAAATGCCTGCGACTTCAGCTGTTAGTTTGAAGAGCTTTGTCTCTTTTTTTATTTTGTTTTTATTTTTTTGGTCTCTCTCTCTCTCTCTCTCTCTCTCTCTCTAGTAGGTGATGCACATGATCATGTGATGACCTCTGCACTAATCAGTGTCCTCCATTTGCTAACTGCATGCAGCTTGGTGTGTAGTACTTCCAATTACCACTGTAATGGCAACACCTACTATATATCGCTACATCTCTTGGGAGTGGTCCCTTTACCTTTCCTGTGTTATGGACATCCTTCCTGTGTGTGGGCATCGGTGTTACAGATAGCAGGTAACAATACCTGTTACAGAAGAACTGGCGCACTCAGGCCAGCTGCATATCTGTACGAGGTTCCAGAATAACAGACAGAGTGTGAGTAGAGTTGTGTTATGCTTTGTATAGTACTGGTGTTACAGGGTATGTGTGTATATACTAGTTTACCTTGGAATGCAGTCTGTCTGCATAGCTCTCAACTGTGAGCCTATCCTCTTGGAGGCCAGAGATGTGCCTGTCATGTTTTGTCTGTCCACCACACAGGTTCTGTGTCAGATATTTCACTGCCAGTGTGTGTGTTGAGTGCTATCAGTACATGGCTACATCCATTTATGTTTCTAACCTCAATTCCCTGACTATGGGAATGTTGCAGACTATCCTGTAATACCAGTGACTTGCTTAGTGTATGGCAACAGTTTTCCACATATGGGCCTTTATTCCAGCCTCTGTCCTCCACCTACATACCAAGCTTTGCACATATGACATGCTGTCAGGGGTTGTTCTGTAGTGGGCTGTGAGTATATCATACTGCTATTGCTGCTATCAGTTCACTGCTGTTGTATCCCCCACACATACGGTGAGGCTGGGGCCATATGTGTGTGGGTTTCACTTACACAATACATGTGAGCCCTTATGCACTCAGAGGCCAGTGTATGTAACAGTGGTATATGGCCCTGCATTATTGAGTCTGGGGGGGTGCACCATAAATGATCTAGGCTGTTACAAAATGTGGGGGTATCAGGGGTGAGCTGCCTTAAGGTATCTGGATGTACAGTACCATACACTTCTCCTATATTTATATTACTTACATAAATTGGATTAATGCAGGCCTACTGCCTCCTGCCATACAGACTGTTCTGTTTGTTGGTGTGCTTGTGATTGTGTCAGTTATGCCTTGTTATGTAACAGTTACATCCCATTTGGTCAACTGAAGTCTTTACCACCTAGTGATTTTGTACAGTGTGTAGATAGAGGCTGCTGAACTATACACCTGCATTACTTACTGTTGATTGTTTGGTATCCTGTGGCATAGTTTGTCTTTACTATTGTACAATTTAAAGGGCTTGGCCTGGACAGCAGCAGTTGTGAACCTTTCAAGACCACTGTATTAGTATAACTGTTTCACAGTTGCATTACTGTTTATATGGATGTCCGTGTCTGAACAGCTATATGACATGGCATATAGAACTGTAATAGCACACAAATAAAGGTTTCCATTTCTGCAAACCTGTGTGTGGTATTTTTTCCTATGACCTCTCTGTGGGTATATGTTGCAGGCAGCAATTGTCATTTGTATGGGTGGCCTACACAATGTCCAGTTTTAAGGTGTTAACTGTAGGCATAGTGGCTGTTCCATATTGTGTGCACCTTCTACATATGTATCTTGCTTTATATATCTCTGCGTGTGTATGTGTAGTCACATGTATATATATATATATATATATATATATATATATATATATATATATATATATATATATATATGTATGTATGTATCTGCATATATGTATCCTAGGGATGTTGATAGCTTCCACATTTTACATTTCCTATGGGAGCCAGACTGTACTGCATTATATGTTACCAATAGCAGCCTGACATCATAGAGGTGGGATGTAGTACTGTTAATATCTTGTGCCCATGTCAGGTCTTGGTTATGGGATCTGCAACACTTGGTAGTGTATTGCAGGGCGGATGTGTTTGGCTGTGGTGGGGGTATGCCTATTCATACAAGACGTATATTGTTTGAATTCCTTAATTTTTTAATTGACTGCTAATTAAGTCAGAAGTTTATTTATACCTGTATTAGTGATACCACTATTTGAATTTTATCTGAAGAAGTTGGAGTCTGTGCTCCAATGAAAAGTGTATGTAACTGAGCACACTTAGTACAAATAAACTTTTCCTTTTAAGATCGAGTGGATTGAGTAGACTGCCAGGTTTCGGATCTACTTTTTGATTTGAACCTATTGTTTGAAGCCTCTCAACCCCCATTAATGGTGCATGTAGACATATATGTTTTAATTAATCTACCATTGCTATCAACAGATGTGTGTCCATATATACCTACATAGATATATATCTGTGTACATATATGTAACTTGCTGTGTATATGTAGACATATAGGCGTAGACATATATATGTGTCAATGTATGCATTTGCATGTATATATGTTTATATATATATATATATATATACATATATATATATATATATATATATATATATATATATATATATATATATATATATATACACATATGCATATAGATATGCTGTATCTGTTTAGATATTAATATATTTACACACACACACACATACAGCTAAATGTTTTAATACATTCTCTGTACTGTTGCATGACTGGACTGGATGATATGTTTCTGAAAACATCAGATTTGTGTATATTTGGCTTGGCATAGTGGTAAACCACTTTGTCTATGGTGTGTAGAGTCCTGTGTTTGAGCCTTGCATTGCTGGGCAGAACAGGGGCCATTGGATACAGGGTGATTAAGGCACTTTAAAGCAGGTGAAAGTGGGTTTGCATGGGTTTGCACAGAGGTAAGCACTGCTAACTTCCAGTTACAGTGTCTTATATTCAGTTAGCTTCTAAATTTCATAACCTGTGTAGGCATTGCTTACCCCTGTGCAAACAAGCTTAAACACACTGTTTAAAAGTGCTTGCTGCCACTTACCCCCATGCTAATTTCTTTAAAAGAAAAGAAAAAGGGGGTGATAGGAAAGTGGTGAAAAAAAGGGCACAAAGATGGAAAAACATTAGGGAAATAGCCAGGGATGTGCAGGAAGGTTGTAGGCAAGCTGCATAGCTGCCAATTTATTCTACAGCAAAAGCTGTGCATATTCACTGCATTTGGAGGTAGATTTGGACACTGAAACCCCTGGGAGAGGTGTGAGGACAACACTAATAAGTTGCAATGCCAATTAGACTGGATTACATGTGTCCAGTAGACATGTTTGTGAAATGGACAGCTATGTATGGGGCGAGATTTTTTTGTGGGAACAGATTGCCCTTTTTTTTCAGGTGGGAGTGGGATGCTGGGGAAAGATAGTAGGTATATTTGGGGAGGTAGGTTGGGTAGGTTAACAAACAAGACAAACAAGAAGCATACAGGGGTGGTATATGATAGATGTGGGGGGTAAACACCTTGATGGGGATGGGTGTTGGGATATCGGAAGCCCAGAAGACCCCTAGTGGTAACAGTCGGACATAGGTCGCCACCCATGGGCAGTCACCACTGCACCTTCACAGCCCTGAAGGTGGCTGTGATGGAGGCTGAGTCACAGAGCCAGGCTGACTCTCTAATCATAACATTCGGCTCTGGAACTGGTATAGAACATCAACAAACTGCTCATTGATCACTCTACGCACAACGACCCTGACCTGGCGACAGGTGACAAGTGCCTGTCCATGCTCACTCCTAAAGTGTGGGATGAGACCCTTTCCCTGAGGTGGTACAACCTAAAGGTGGTGCATTACCAATGTACAGGGAGGTCCTGGGTTGGGCCCCAGACATGCTGGTGCCCGGTGCCATGACCAGCTGATGTGGGACAGGTGGGTCCGCTGGGATCAGCCTCCCCATGCATGCTATGGTGTTTAGATTACATCATAATTTGTAGGTTAGTAATAGTCAACACATTCCAGGGTTAGCTATAACAGCATGCATAGATATTCCCATTAACCCAGACACCAGATACGGAACAGCTGCATAGCAAACAGAATACATGCATATATGGGACCACATTGGTAATACGAACAGCATGCAGGTACATTGATGGCACCATGCTACCAATGTTGGAATTATTCAATATAGCACATGCATGGGAACTGTGAAAATATTTATCAAACAAATGGACATTATCAGAGTCATTACATACCATTTGGGGTGGGTATGTTGATTATTGTTGGAGATATGGTTGGGGGGGGGAGATGTCAATATATAACTAGTATATTCCTCTAGTCCACATTACTTTCCTAGCCAGTGCTGTTATCTGTACCTTACAAGTCTTACTACACTACCCTATAGCCTTAGTTTGGTCAGTGATATGGCTGTTGTCAACATTACACATGAAACAGATTTACCTTCAGTATACACCTCTTACCTGTTTGTTAACACTAACTGTTTCTACACATACTCCCAGATTCTGGATTGTTATTTTGCACATAGCTATCCAACTCTTTCTGCACAGATGCTGGCCATGTGTTGACCACATGTTGGTGTGCCGGGACATACCTAGAATATTGCCCTCTTCCACCTTTAGTGACCTGACACACACATATACATGCTTTCCTACACAGTTACATTATGTAGCACAGTGTGGGTGACAGTGACCAGTGATACTTTATTATTCAGAGAAACTGCAATACTCACAATTCCCTACAATACCAGAGTGAACAGTACCAGTACAGGTTATAATGGTCTGTATTTCTCAGCACACTGCTTGTATCCACTGTACCTGTGGGAGCAATGTTTGTTAGCACTTCCTGACTGTTGCCACACAAAGTTCCAGATTACACACTGGTATTATGCACATACATCTCACTCTGTTACTGTACACACTCTGGTCACAGCTTGACAACATGGGAGTGTAGATAGGACATACTTGAAATATTACTCTCCTAACAGTTTTGGGGGTTGCTACAGTGACAGGTGTGTTCTCATGATATTTGACAATCACTTGTATTCCCTGTTTTCTGGCTACACATCTGGGATCATCCCACAGACTTACCAGAGGGACAGGGGGACAGGCAGTAGATATGGGCACATATACTGGTCATTCTGGCCTCATCTGTACAGTTGTGGGGCATGGATCTGTATGCAGTCTAATTCCACTCCCAGGATTCAGACCATGGGTGTGTCTACTACAACTTAAACACTGTCCATCACATTTGTGTCTGCTATATAGATATTGCTGTATATCTCCAATCTGCTTTCTGTCTTATCAATCCCCTGTGCTTATGCATTCTGACCTTGTACTACAACACTCATATACAGATTTCCTAGGCCATTATATGTTGTAGGACAGTGTGGGCAACAGTGATGTGTAATATCTCATTATTCAGAGCAAATGAATATCATTCTTGTATTTCTGGCCACAGTGTTGGTATCTGTCAGACCTGTGGGAGGAATGTTTATTAGCACTACCTGAATGTTCCCACGCACAGCACCAGATCCCACATTACTATTATGCACATACATCTTACTCTGTTACTGTACACACTCTGACCACAGCTTGACAAGTTGGGGTATAAATGGGACATATGTGGCTTGTTATTCACATAAGATATTGGGGAGTTGCTTGTGTGCCAGTTTTGTTCTCATAGCTGTGTGCTAATCAGTTGTATTTCCTGTTAGCTGCCTATATGTCTGGGATCGTCCCACTGATTTCCCAAGGAGACAGGTTGATAGGCAACAGATATGGGCTACTTTAATTGACATTCTGGACATATCTGTACAGTTGTGGGGTATGATTCTGTATGCAGATTACTACCACTGGCAGGATTCAAACTGTGGCTGTGTGTGCTAAAAAAACAACAGTTCCCATCTCAGTTGCATGTGCTATTCCATTTTTGTTGTCTGAATTTCCCCCGTTTACTGTCTGTGTGTCTCTCAGTAGTACTAAATGGCCTCTCGGGATTACACCTGTCGTACACAAGCATTCCTACACATTCAATTTATGGTGCAGGTGTGGGTAACAGTGCTTAATACTACAGTACTATTACATGATTGCATATCTACATTACCGTATGATACCAGGACATACACATGCAGTCCAGCATTTAAACCTGTTTTGTCAGGGTATTACACTTTTATTGACTTACAAATAATATGAGACTATTCCTGCCATATTCTCTAGTGTATGCAGTACTTATCTTGAACAATACAGGTTTTATACAAGCAATGAATTTACTACTTTTATTTTTATTTCCTATGACAGTAAATGCATGAGTATTACTGACCTGCCTCATGTCACAACCTCTCCAGGCAACTAATGTGGGCCTCTTGGTTTACGGCCCACTCCATTGCCACTGTGGGGGACATAAGAGGAATATTTCGCCATACATATCCATGATATATCTGAGCTGGCAATTATTACACACATACTGGGGTGATACTTACACATGGCTGGAGCATCCACTAATGCTCTATTCTTTTGGAGCCACTCTTCCAAGAGGTCCCCCTTACACCCGCTTCAGGTCAGCATAGTGATGCCTGACCTACTCACCAGTTCAGGTTATGCCAGTGGCACTGCAGAGGTCATGGGCGAAATGGTCCCAGACCTCTGCCTTATATTGGGAGCCCTGGTACTGGCTCTGCAGCAGTCTCTGAGCATGGTCTTTAACTAGGAGTCCTGCCATGACCCTTGGACTTCTGGATGCACCAGTGCTGCACCTGGAAGCGCACACCTTCTCCCCTTACTACCATACCGCCTGCAAGGGGAAGCTACAACCAATTATGAAATGTATTCCCACCTCTTGGGTTTAAGTAGGGTTGATTTCCTGCACTTTTCCATGATTGGCCAGTTTAGAAAAGGCTAAGCTATGGTCAAACCTGCTTACCTAGGGTTGGCATTGTTTAAAGGAGTATACCACAGGTCACAATGAGTTAGCTGGTCTACACATTGCTCACACTTCCTAAGCTGGCCTGTGCAATGCTTAGCATTGCTTACATTAGACTTTGAATTATATTGCCTTTTAGGCATTGAGTTATTAATCATTGACCTTATATGTATGCCTGGTATCCATGATTAATGTGTACGTACTCTTTGTGGGGTTCTTGTGTTTTATTGGGGACTTCAACACTCTATTACAATTACACCTCACTTTTCAGCTTACCACTGTACCACAGTTCACATATTCATGTTATGTAGTGGGTTATGGAACATATGACTGTATACTGATTCCTTTCACAGGTTCAGTTTGGTTATAATATGGTGAGGACTTGTTTGCTGATACCTCATTTTTCTCTACTCCTGTGATAGTTTGGTGGTTACCTACTGTGAATATAGTGCATAGGGTCCTGGGTTTGAGACCTGCATGGCTGTTTATTTTGTTGATGGGCAGAACAAGGGCCATTGGATACAGAGTGATTAACGTACTTTTGAGCAGTTGTTAGCAGGTTTGTGCGACGGTAAGCACTGCTAACCTGTTGTTACATCTGCTTACAGAGAGTTAGCTTCAGAATTGATTAGCCAATGTCGACATTGCTTACCGCCATGCAAACGGGCTTAAGGCCACTTACTAGTGCTTAAATGTGCTTACTACTGCTTATTTGTACTTAAACCTGCTTACTAGTGCCTTATTCATTATAACACTGACACCTTACATGTGTATTTACTGCAGTACTCAAGTACTCCAGTTTATATATATATATATATATATATATATATATATATATATATATATGTTATGTTATATATGTTATTTAGTGGGTTATGCAACAAAAATATTGGTCATAATGTGCTTTGCCATGTAAAATGGAATGTGCTACAGTGGCACTCAAACCTGGATTTCCTGCTCATAAGACAAATGCTCTGTCCACTACATTATTGCTATGCTGCTTTGTTAGTGTATATCTTCCTTGTTGTCCTCTTCAGCCATTTAAGCTGCATTAACTGTAGCTAAGCTATGGGCATGCCCACGCACCTACGGTTAGCTTTAATTGGATTTAAAAAAAAAATAAAAGGGTTTCTTCATTTTGTTTATATATGCTGTTGCTATTGTACACAAGGGGGACTGTTGGTTGGGATATGCGGTCCCCTGTGAGTGGTCTCGCTCATTGCATACTCCTTTCTGCTGCTGTACATTGCAGGGGCATGTTTATTCTGAGACCTCTGCTCTCAGACATGACCACTGCTTTCTTACACGCTCTTACACGGTCTGGGTAAGCCTAGGTGCTCGGGCAGCATGCCTCATTAATATGCATGGTGTGCTACCGTCTAGCTTCTAAACAGTCGCTTCTGTGCAGGACTAAGATTAGTAAATATGGGGGAATATCCTCCCTTTATTTGAAGCTGTCATGGCTCCATTTTGTAGTTTGCAAAATTGTACTTGTTAGTAACTGAGTACATTTTTGCAGATTACGCTAGTCCTGCTCGGCCGGCAGCCAGCTTCATGGATTGCAAATTCACCTCATTTGCATGGATTTCACCTGCAAATGGGGTAATTTGCATACAGGAGCTGAGTCCGTGCAGGACTAGTGCTGGAGCGCTCATGCATGTCCCTACAGCTTATTCCTGGATTGCACGGCAAACATATTGCCTGTTGGAGCTCCTGCACTATTCCTGCACACCTTGCAGGGCTTGCTAAATCCAGGGGTTTGTGTTAACCTTTATGAATTTCTGTCAATATATAAAGCTACATGAAAATCAATAGGAAAATTAAAATTAGGAGGAAGAAGGTGTGAGTTTTGCCTGTGTTGTCTGTTCACTCAGAACAGTGTACACATTGTGTACACTTAGTGTAGGCATTATTGAATACCATGAAAAAATATTTTAACAGAAGAATAAGAAATAAAAAAGTACGCAGACTAGTCTCTGAAAACTGACTGCCCTCTTTTGTGCATCCTTCATTGTATCATGCTATAACCTCTGTAGCAAATGCACATGCACCTTCTCCTTCATTCTCTCCTTTGTAAACATCTCTGTGAAGAAATATATGATGTGGACCAAAAATGATTTTGGTAGTCTTATTTAAGACATCAGTGTTTTCATTTTGTGTACCACTAACTGTATCGAATTAAGCAGAATATAACAGTAATCTTTTTTTTTAGTGGCAGCGACTTTACCTCCACATGACACTCATAGAAATCTTACATGTTTCTTATGCACAATTCATCTGGGGTGGCTAATTATGAATACAGTTGCTGTTTTATAAAAGTATTTGCTTATTTAACATTGCACATGCTCAATAGTTATCCTTAAGCAGTAGTCATCAGTCGATGCACCTGAACATATGCAATTCATTTCTACAGGGTAATCAATCAAGTACCTGATCCATTCATTTTTTGACCATCTGTTCAGAGTATTTGTTAGTTTGTTTCTTCATTTCCAGACCCTTGTCTATACCCTGAACATTTCTACAGTTCCAACTGATCTGCAGCCAATAAGGTCATGGTCCCTAATGTTCCTGCTTGCTATCCACAATAACTATAACCCAGTTGCTAGTTTTGCAGAAAATGAAAGTACAAAGCATACTTGCTACAGACAGAACCTTTTCTTAGAGCTTTTCAGTTGTTAATATGGGTATTTAACATCAATTTATACACATACCTTGAGTTACATTCAGAGTATGTCTCTCAAAGTAAACCCTGTATACAATGCAACACAGGCAATCAATAGCTAATGTGAAGATACCTGGAATTTAAAATACACAACAGATCTCTGTGTAATTAATATTTCTTATTTATTTTATTAATTTTATTTACAGAGATGTTATTTGCTAGCCATTTTAGCTTAATGACTCAAGTCTTTCAGGCTCATTTCCCCAAAGAACTCATACAGACAGCAGTTGTACAAAAATAGTCAACTTTATTTAAAGCATTTATATACATCAATGCATCTAAGCAAATTCTGTAAACTTCTTAATGAAAATCCACCACATTTCCTTCTTCCAAACAAAACAGAATTTAAGACTTTTTGTATTGTGTGCCATTTCAGTTCAAACTCTTTAAAATTATCTGTAATCCTCAAAGTAAAATAAAGTTTGCACAGATTAACAATGTCTCTGTCGAATTCCAGTGATTTCCAGTTGCCTTTTCTCTTTCTCAGTGTGCCTCACTCAAATATGATCATAGATAGTTACTAGACTTGTAGTCCAGCAGACCATTAGGGACCCTACTTAAAATTTCCAATTGCTCCAAAGTACTGTCCGGTTAAGTGACTTACTTAAGGCCATTACAGTAAGCAAATGAAAGCTTTAGGAATCAAATCCTATAACATGGGAAGCAAGTCATAGCCTTAATGTTCTGATGAAGTTTGCTAATACAAGTAAACAAAAGCACTTGCTTTATTTTCTTGTGATTCTATGTGGTTCTTTACTTCATTTTAATAGCCTTAATGTTCTATGATAATTGCCACACTAATAGCCACATGTTCACAGGCATTTCTCTTCAGCCTCTGCCTCCTTTTCTGAGAGGTCAGCATCTTATCAACACAGTATTTTGTCTCCAGGACTCGATCTTTCTATCTCTATCCCTTCCCCCCTACATTCTGACCACATATGTACAGTGCTTCTCCTAAAATACCCAGCCACCACAACTCACTCATATATCTATCTATCTCTCTCTCTCTCTCTGTGTATATATATATATATATATATATATATATATATATATATATATATGTATATAGAGAGAGAGACAAAGAGAGAGGAGCCAAATCACTGACCATGTGATATTAAATGGAAAATGGCATATTTAGGACACTCCACTGATAAAGCAGTAAAGTAAGTGTATAACACATCAACACTGTAGAATGCCGAAGCACTTTAGGAGACACAGTATAAAATAAAATAGTGAACAGATGTCCATCTACTACAATTGTGGAAGTTTGTCAATGGAGACCGTGGAAGATCCACAATCCACACTGGAAGTACTCAGAACTATGTATCCTGCCATTAAATCACAAAGACAACGGTTTATGCTGTTGGTGGATGGTTATGTTTACAATTTTGAGAAGATGAAACCTGATAAGAAGCATTGGGCTACTGTTGAAAGCTGCTGAGGAAATGTAAAGTTTGTCCTCTTACTATACCTTCCATGGCCAATGAGAAATTAGAAAAGTCAACCTTCCATCACCACAAGCCTAATACCACAGGCATAGAGTGTTATGCAATTGGAGAATAACTTAACATCAAAGTCATATAATCCCAGAATTCACAGTGCATAGTGGTGAAGGATATGGTGCAGGCAATGTCCACAGAATCTGCTGTGAAGTTACCAAGTAGGAAGCGTTTAGTGCAATGCATAAACAAAATTCAGTGCAAACAGGTGTCTCTGATGGGCACCAGTACTCTGACTTTAGAGAATGCAGCTGTGTGCAACTGGAGTTTGAAGAACTTTTCAGATATGTAACTGATACCACCCACGGTTTTACTATTCAGTTAATAACTACTGAACAGAACGTTAGGGATCTAGCATCAGCTACAATATGGTTGATAGATAGCACCTACCTAAGAAGGGGTAATGTCTGCAACAAATTATATAGTTTGCATGGCTTTATATATGTATGTGGACTAACACAGACACTCATATTACTGTTTATACTTGTCTCCTGTAAATCCTATAAGGCACATAATATATCCTGGTGCTATGTATATGAAAAGTTTACTACACCTAATGTGTCACTAAGAATCAAGTTCTCTTCTGTGACTGTGAACAGGCAGCCATCAAGACTTGTGTTAAATACAGAAAGGGTTTCTTCTTCTATTTTTCACAGAATATATGAAGAATTATTAGAAAGCTTGTCCTGCCAGTGGTATACAGCTCAGATAGACACTTCTAATTCCTATGCTAATATTCCTTCCAGATTGTGAGATCAGTGATGCTTGCAAACAAATACCACAGCAACTCACAGCTGAAGGACATCCTCTCCTAAGATATTTTGAAGAGGTGTAGCTGAATGGCAAAGTGAGGAAGTTTACTCCCAGTGGTACTGTGAGAAATACCTTCCCTCTTATGTTTCCTACTCTGGTATGGAATGTGTGTGATTTTCTGTTTTCCAAGAACCTAAAATTCTGTGGAGGCCTGACAGAGGCAAGTAAGATGTCTGCTTGGGAAACGGGTGGCTGACCTGCTTTCAGTGATTGATGCCTTGATCAGGGAACAAAACCATGTGGATGAAACATGTGATAAACTTATGGCTGGCATTTCACCACCCCCTAGGCATCAGGGTTCAGGAGGGTTTTTGGACAATGGGTATCTACCCTACCAATGATTTACTGACTGCAGCAGCACATAATTTGAAGCTAAGAGTAGAATTTGTTCATGTCACTATTAAATTATAGATGTCTGTATAATTCCTAAGTCCTGTCACCACTGCTTGTGATATTCTTTGTTTATAACTGCTGTTTACTGGTGCTAGAAGAAGAATGCATGTAATTCTACATTTCCAAATTTAGGAGGACAGGTAATTGTTATGTTAACTTCTTTGTATGCTACAGATGTATTATGTCATGGTTTGTTTCATTGTTATTGGAAATGTGCAAGGTATGTTTATGTTGCAGTCTACATTTATCTATGTTTCCATCCACATTGGCTTGCTCGCAGTTGGGTTGTGGGTTTTCATGGTTGTCCCCTATATATTCCTCTGTCAGTGAAATGCATCATTAATCAACTGCGCCATCGCTGATATGATGACATGCATTGGTGACCAGTATCTTTCAATATAATTAACCTCAATCAGTTATGTTGGCAATGATCATTCATAACTCTCTCTCTCTCTCTCTCTATACATATATATATATATATATATATAGATATATAGATATATAGATATATGTATGTATATATACATACACACAGGTCTACTTTAAAGGATTGAAATTTCACAACACTGAATCTCTGATCAATAAAGATCAAACGATGAAAGTTGTGAAATATAGAACCTTGTGAATGGAGATCTCTGTACAGTACGGAACAGGAAATTTACCATTTTCTTCACAGTAGCGTGATCTTGGAGTTAGTATATTTAAGTAGCAGGAGATGTGGAGGGTGCAGGGGGGCTTGCCCCCTGCAAAAACTTTAAAGAAGATGTTTTTAGTTGATAGATTTTTTTTAAGTATGATAGTTCTCAACTTTGTTCATCTAGTCTTCGATGATCAAAAGTTCAATGTTGGGAAATTTTGATCCTTTGAAGTAGACCCGAATACACACACACACACACACACACACACACACACACACACACACACACATATATATATCTATATATATATATATATATATATATATATATATATATATATATATATATATATATACATACATAGCTATATAGATATATATTCTGTATGTATATATATATATATATATATATATATATATATATATATATATATATATCTCAAATTAAACACCATATTCTCATTCTAAGGCCCTTCACTGGTCCAAATAAGTAATCTTACAAGTTAGCACTATTAAACCATAAGCACTACTTACTCTTATACTCTCTATGATTACCTTGACCCCTATTGGTCCACCTTAATTCAGTTTCCCTATATTACTCTAGCATGTCCAAAGGTCAGTCAATGGTTTCCTCTCCAGTCCAGCTGGTGAATCTGGGAATTTTGAGGCAATGTTACAACTGTCTCATGTACATGGACAACCCTCTCCTCCTTCAAACAGGTTCAAATATATGTGAGACATGCAACCATATAGCCAAACTGGAGGCTGAGCTCTCTCATCTCAAAACTGGTGAAACCAGTCAGGAGGAGAAGATAACCTCACACAACACAATTCCAGTATCACATAGTCCCACCACATCAGCGAACCAAACACATAAATACACAAAAATATACTCAGAGGCTCTAAATAAAAATCTACCTAAGCAACAGAGACCTCCAAAGCAGACATCCAAGCAAATGCTACCCCAAAACAAAACACGCACAACACATAGCCCACAAAGTCAGTGTGCCAAGCAGCCACAGCCCTTAAGGCTGAATAACACACCTGATACTCTTGTAATAGGTGACTCTATTGTCAGACACACTGACGTCCCGCTCACCAGGCTGAACAAAGAGAAGGTCACAGTGAGCTGCCTGTTGGGCGCTAGGATCCGCCACACAACGCAAGCACTCAAGTCACCCCAGTACAAAGACAAAATGATTGATTTTAACAATTGGCTAAAATTTTGGTGTCATTCAAAGGGGATCCAGTGTCTGTCAGCCTGGGATGACATGCTCGACAAGCCACGTTGCTTTGCTAGGGATGGCTTGCACCTGTCACCACTGGGCTTTCGGATATTGGCAAAGGCTCTTGCCACCCCCATAGTGCCTTTTTTAGGCAAGGCTCAAAAGTCAAACCCACCTCCATAGACAGCACAAGGAACAAGAAACTAACGGTAATGCTGCTAAACACCAGAGGTCTTAACCTCAAGATGCACACACTCGAAGCTCTCCTCAATATGGAGAACATATCTGTGCAGTGACAGAAACCTGGTTCAAGGCTCCAGAGAGCACCCCAGCACTACCAGGTTATACCTCATATCATGCTTTTCAGGCCCAAAACCCAGACTGAACCACAAAAGGAGGGGGAATTTCCATATTTATCAAGGATATCCACACCTCCAGGTTAGTGGCATTGCATGAAGTATCGGAGATCATCCATGTGCAACTAACAGTGGGCAAGACTGCTTTTCAGTTTATAGCATCCTACAGACCACCCTCTCAAAGTCAGGAATTTAACTCGGCTTTCCTGAAAACATTGGAGAACATGAAGATCTCTCCGAACACCATTATATTGGGTGACTTCAACTACCCAAACATAGACTGGGAGCACTCCTCAAGCCCCAGCACCTTAGCCCAAAGGTTCCTGGAAATTATAAACTCAAATGCTATGGAAAAACTAGTCACCACTCCCACAAGAGGGGATAACATATCAGACCTGATCATTACCAACACGGGTACTCTATGCTCCATACCAGAAGTATATCCCTCATTGGTAAGATCAGACCATAAATGAATTTCACTGGATATCCACATCCCGACCCCACCGCCAACCCAGAAAACCACAGTGAAAAACTTCTCAAAAGCGAACTTCTCACTTCTCAAAACCAAAGTGGAATCCTTCAAGGCCCCAGGGCCAGTGGAAACTACAGCCCAAACTGCAGAATCCTATATAAACGCATTCTACGGACATCTCCAGGAATGCATGGATCATGCTATCCCAAACAAAACCAAGACCCAATCATCCAAAGGCAGGCATCCAGTCTGGTGGACTCCAGCCATAAATAAACTGTACAAAAGAAGGAGGAAGCTACTACATGATATAGCAAAATCCCTAATAGGGAAGGCAGCTCTGATCAGTACTAGCAAATAATTATGATCCCTCATAAAATCCTCCAAGGCCAGCTTCGAGAGAAAAATTGCACAGGACACTAAAGACAATCATAAGGCTTTTTTCAGTTATGTTAGGAACCTGGGATGCAACTCCCAGACTTGTTCTGAGTTGATTCTAAATGACAAAAAATACACTGAACCCACAGACATCGCCAATATCCTGGCAGACAGGTTCAGTGCAAACTTCTCCACCCCCTCCCCCCCAAAAGAGCAAGTATCTATCCCAGCAGAGGGCTGCCTCCCAAACATCTCTGATGCTCAGGTGAAGGCTGCTCTCTCCAAAGCAAAAAACACTGCTTCCATGGAACGAGATGGTGTCCCGGGTTGCGTCCTAAATGAACTCCAAGAAGAACTAACCCCTAAAATAAAACAGCTGTACAATCTCAGCCTCACTACACGATATGTGCCCACAGAATGGTGTACAGCAACAATGGTCCCACTCCACAAAGGTGGAGCCTCTACAGACCCTGGAAACTATCGCCCCATAAGCCTGACTAGCCTAGTCTGCAAGGCTATGGAGAGGATCATCATGGAGCTCATGAACAAAGACATTGGGGACCTACAGACACTAGATCCTACCCAATTCGACTTTGTCAAGGGCAGACCCTGCCTTTTGAACCTGGTCGACTTCTTTGAAACAGTCACCAATGCCATAGATGAAGAGAAGGTAGTCCACACAGTCTATCTGGACCTAGCAAAGGCATTTGACACATTACACCACTCAGGCATCATAGATAAGCTATCCAGCTTAAATATAAACCCCTATGTCACAAGATGGGTTGCAAACCGGCTCAAAGACTGAACCTTCAGAGTGATAGTTGCTGGAGCCATGTCAGACTCGAAACCGGTCACAAGTGGCATCCCACAAAGTTCTGTCCTGGGACCGCTCTTGTTCGGTATATACTTTTCCGAGGTACAGGCCAACGTGGGAGGACTATGGCTTACCAAGTTCGCAGATGACTGCAAACTGGGCGCCATAATCGACTCTCCAGCTGATACAAACATCCTTCAAAAAGGTCTCACAGAGATGGATAGCTGGTGCCAGAGCCATGGTCTAAAGCTAAATGCCAAAAAGTGTATAGTCATACCCTTTGGCAAAAACAATGTGCCCACAAATTACCACATAGGCGGTAACCCATTAAGTACAGAGAAAGTAATTAGGGATCTGGGGACCCAAGTTGATAACAATCTCTCCTTTGACAACCACATTGCCAAAGTGGTTAGAAAGACCTTCTACATAGCCCACCTCATCCTGAAAGGATTCACATCTAGATCAAGAGAGGTAATCGTGCCCCTTTATTCATCACTCATCAGGCCTATCATAGAATATAATGCCCCTTTTGGGATGTACCTTACTCAACACCTGCAGCAATTAGAAAGACCCCAAAAGTACCTCACCAAGAGGATCAGGGGACTCAAGCAGATGCCATATGCTGCTCATTTAAAAAAAACTCCAGCTCTACTCAGTTGCATACCGCCTACTTCGAGGCGATCTATGCCTAACATATAAAGCTATGTCCAATCCAGAATTAATGGACATGCTCCACCTCAGTAAATCTAAATCCCTTAGAGCCACACGCTCAAGGGACTTGAACCTCAGCACAGAAATAAATAGAACTTGCTGGAGGGACAGATTCATAACCCAGAGGCTCCCTTCGCTCTGGAAAAGAATTCCAATTCATGTTAGGCAGAGCACCTCACTGAATCTCTTCAAGAAGAATCTTGATGAGTGGATAGGGGATCGTAGGTTTGTCCCGGGGAGGATTACTTCCGTGTCACTATTAGACAGAGGCACAGTAAACTAAACCTTAAAAAGGGCACAGTATACTCAAATCAAGGGGTGGTGTAAGCCAAACAAAATCGGGCTAGGCTTGTAATTGCCCCAGGGCAGATAGCCTAGTATGAACCTATGAACCTATGAACCTATATATATATATATATATATATATATATATATATATATATATATATATATATATATATATATATATATATATATATGTTCATAGGTTCATAGGTAGGTACAAGGCTATCTGCCCGAGGGCATTTATAAGCCTAACCAGAGTGTGTCTGCTTTCGCCACCCCATTGATTAATTAACTGAGCCTCTGTCAAGCAGAGCCAATGAAGTAATCCCAGGGGTGCATTTTCTGTTACCTATCCACTCGTCAAGGCTTCTCTTGAAGAGTGTTAGTGAGGGGCTCTGCCTAATGTAGTTAGGAATTTTGTTCCAAAGCATGGGGAGTCTCTGTGATTTTATCCCTCCAGCATGTTCTATTTATTGTTGTGGTGAGATTTAGCTCACTAGAGCGTGCGGCTCGCAGTGACTTGGATTTCTTTAGGTGGAGCATGTCCATCAATTTTGAGTTGGACATGGCTTTGTAAGTCAGGCATAGATCACCTCTGAGTAAGCGATATGCCACTGAGTACAGCCAGAGTTTTTTCAGTCGGGCTGCATAGGACATATGTTTGAGGCCAGTAATCCTCTTGGTAAGGTGCTTTTGTGGTCTTTCAAGCTGTTGGAAGTGTCTTGTGAGGTACATCCCAAATGGGGCATTGTACTCTATGATGGGTCTGATGAGTGACGAGTAGAGGGGCACTATGACCTCTTTATTTCTAGATGCGAACCCCTTAGTAATTAGATGGGCCACATAGAAGGATTGCCTAACTACTTTAGCAATATGATTGTCAAAGGACAGATTACTATCTACCTGGGTCCCCAGATCTCTTATTACCTCTTCTGCATTAAGGGGGCTGCCGCCTATGTTGTAATTCTTGGGTGTTTTGTTTTTCCCAAATGAATGACTATGCATTTTTTGGCATTTAGCTTGAGGCCATGACTTTGACACAAGGTGTCTGTCTCAGTAAGGCCTTTTTGGAGGAGGTCCGTGTCAGCCAGAGAGTCAACTATGGCTCCCAGTTTGCAGTCATTGGTGAACTTGGTTAGCCACAGTCCTCCTGTGTTTGCCTGTACTTCTGAGAAATATATGCTGAACAGTAGGGTTCCCAGAACCGAGCCTTGCAGGACACCACTTGTGACTGGTTTAGAGTCAGACCTGGAGCCTGCTATTCTTACCATGTGAGTTCTGCCTGTAAGCCAGTTGGCAACCCATCTTGTGATGTTGGGACTTATGTTCAAGCTGGTGAGTTTTTCTATAATACCCAAATGAGGTATGGTGTCAAATGCCTTGCCGAGATCAAGGTAGGCTGTGTGAACCACCTTTCCATTGTCTATGGCCTTGGTAACTGTCTCGAAGAAGTCAACCATTTTTAGAAGCATGATCTGCCCTTAACAAAGCCGAACTGGGTCGGGTCAAGTGTTTGGAGGTTCTCAATGTCTTTGTTAATGAGTTCCATGATGATGCACTCCAAAGCCTTGCAGACCAGGCTAGTCAGGCTTATGGGCCAATAGTTACCAGGGTCAGTTGTGGCCCATCCTTTGTGGAGCAGAATAACCATTACTGTGCACCATTCTATGGGCACATAGCCTGTGGAGAGGCTGAGGTTGAACAAAGTGTTTAGGTGGGGGTTAGTTCGTTCTGTAGTTCATGCAAGATGCAGCCTGGGACACCATCTGGCCCCATTGATGCTGTGGTTTTGGCTTTTGAAAGGGCTGTTTTCACCTGTGCTTCTGTGATTTCCAGGACACTACACTTTTCTGGTATTGTTGTGGGCCCTTTTGAAGGTGAGAGGGAGGTGAAGTTTGCACTGAATCTATCTGCCAGTATGTTGGCAATATCAGTAGGTTCAGTATATTTTGTGCTATTTGCACTATCTCGGAGCATATCTGTGAGTTGCCACTTAGATTCTTATCATAGCTAAAGAAGGCTTTGTGGTTATCTTTTGAATCCTTGGCTATTTTTCTTTCGAAGTTAGCCTTGGATGACTTTATGAAGGACCTTAATTTCTTACTGATACTGATCAGGGATGTCTTTCCTTCTTGGGATTTGCTTTTTTTCTGAAATAGTTTCCTCCTTTTGATGTATAACTTGTTAATGGCGGGGGTCCACCAGACTGGTTTCCTTCTCTTAGGGCACTGAGTCTTGGTTTTGCTAGGGATGGCACGATCCATGCATCCTTGTAGGTGCTCATAGAGTGCAATTGTAAAGGATTCTGCATCTTGGGCAGTGTTATCCTTTAGCGTGGGAGCTGTAAAACTTACCACCTCTGCCTTAAATAAGGTGAAGTTTGCTTTAGAAAAGTTTTTCACCGTGGTTTCCTTGGTTGGGGGTGGGGGTGGGGTGTGGACATCCAGGGGGATTAGTTTATAGTCTGATCTAACTAGTGACAGACTGACCTCCAGTACAGAGCATCTGTCACCCATGTTGGTGATGACCAGGTCCAATATGTTGTGGCCTCTGGTAGGGGAGTTTAGCAGCTGGTCCAGGGCATTTGAGTTGATATATTTCAGGAAGTGCTGAGCCTGGGAGTTTGTACTCAAATAGTTTTCCCAGTTAATGGTAGGGTAATTGAAATCTCCCAAGATCAGGGTGTTCGGTAGGACCTTCATGTTTTCCAGTGTCTCCAGAAAGGTGGATTGGTGGTCCTGGGTCATGGGGGGTGATCTGTAGCAGGCCACAATTTGCATTGCAGATTTGCCCAATGTTAATTGCACATGGATGATCTCAGAGGTATCATGCTGCACCACTAACCTGGAGGTGTGGGTATCCTTGATGAATATGGATACACCCCCTCCTTTTGTGTTTCGGTCCAAGTTCTGTGGCCTAAATGTGTGGTATGAGTTGTAGCCCAGTAGTGCTGGATTGCTCTCTGGAGCCTTGAACCAGGTTTCAGTTACTGCACAGATGTCGACGTTCTCCATACTTAGGAGTGCTTTGAGTGCATGCATTTTGAGATTTTAAACTCCTGGCATTGAGTAGCATAACCCTCATTTTTTTACTTGTGCTGTTTACGGAGGTGGGTTTGAATTTTGACCCTTGCCTAAAAAAGGCACTATGGGGACAGCAAGAGCCTTGGCCAGTATTCGAAAACCAAGGGGTGACAGATGCAAGCCGTCTCTTGTGAAGCAACATGGCTTGTTGAGGATGTCATCCCAGGCTGACAGACACTGGATCCCCTTTGAATGACACCAGAAGCTTAGACAATTGTTGACATTGATCATCTTTTATTTATACTGAGGTATCATTCTTGGTGAGGGCAGTGCAGTGGTTAGCATTGCCGCAAGCAGCAAGAAGTTCTTCTCGGTCTTGACTGGGGGGGCTGCTCTGCGGTGCGTGTCTCATGTCCTCCCTCTGGGGTCGGTTTTCCCCCGTGCCTCCGGTTTCCTCACATCCCAAAGACATGCTGCAGGTGGATTGGACACTCTAAATGGCCCTAGGTGTGCGTGTGTGATGTGCTGTGGTGGGAAGGTTCATTCAATGTGCAGACAAGGTGATCCGCTGTGGCGACCCCTAACCGGGAAAAGCCGAAAGAAGAAGAAGATCATTCTTGGTGAGGGCAAGATGCTACTCAGGGTCAGGGTCATACCCACCTGGGCTACATGATCAGAGAGCTCTTCCATGTCTCTTTTCATGTAGTTCAGGGAGGTACGGCTCAGGTCATTCACACCAACATGAACAATGACAGAGTCATATTTGTACTTGTTCTGGAGTGACCTGAGTGCTTGTGTTATGTGGTGGATTCTGGCTCCCGAAAGGCAGCTAACAGTAACCTTCTCCTTGTCAACCTAGTGAGTGGGGCATCAGTGTGCCTGACTATTGAGTCACCTATTACTCACCAAAAAATCGGTATGCTCTACCGACACAACCGATACCTCACTTCAGCTACTAAGCTCACTCTCTCTACTACATTTCTCTTACCCTCCCTTCTTTATGGTGCCCCTCTCCTTACAAACCTACAATCTACTCTCAAATCAAAACTGTCCTCTTGTTACTACAAAATAGCCAAATTTGCCACTAACAACAGACAATCATCCCATCACTGTTTACCTCTCCACCTACTCAACTGGCTAGAACTTCCCAACTACCTCTCCTATATTCAGCTCACCTATGCACATAAACTCACCCACCAACCCTCCCTTTGTCCCTCCCTCTCCTTTACCTTTAAAATGCACCTCCCACAATGACTCCTCAGATCTAGCAATCAATACCTAATTGAAGTGTATAAACCCCTTCACCCCCCAGGACAAAACCTACTATCCTTTTCCCTTGCACGCCTATGGAATGCCCTCCCTCCCTCCATTCGTACCATCACTAGCCTCCCATCCTTTAAAAAATCACTTTACTCACACCTAACATCCACATGGGAATGTTCCTGCTCCCACCCCTCTTAACTTATTCTCCATCCCCTTCCGTCTTCCACTTCACTTACTTCAAACACCAACTTCCATTTTTTCTCACATCTAGTAACCAACATCCTATTCCCAACTATCTACTTCCTACCTACATCAATTCAACCTCCCACTTTCATCTAATCCTACTAGTTTTATCTTCTGAAAACATGGACTTACTAGTACAGTGTTCTAAAAAAAAAAAAAAAAGTCTATTTAACCACAGTAACTTTAGTTATCTCTTAGAACTAGAATAGTAAATTGTAAATTGTTACTATCTTTTGTGTAATCTTTATGTTGGAGCTTTTCTCCCCAGGACTCCATTGAAAACGGGCTCTTCTGGCCCAATGGACTATCCTGGTTAACCAACTGCAAATAAATAAATAAATAAATAAAGTGTTAGGTATGTTATTTTGCCTTAAGGGCTGTGATTGTGCGGCACATTGATTTTGTGTTTTATGTGTTGTCTGGTTTGTGACGGGAGGTGCAGGTTTTGTGGGTGTCTGCTTTGGAGCTCTCTGATGCTTTTGCAGGTTTTATTTAGAGTCTCCGAGTTTGATTTTGTGTATTTGTGTGTATTTTTTTCCAGTGCTGGTTTAGTAGGTCTATGTGAGGCTGGAGGTGTGGTGCAAGTGTTAACCTTCTCCTCATGACTGTATGTTCCAGTTTTGGGTGGAGATACCTTAGCCTCCAGTTTGGCTGTGTAATTGCATCTCTCACATATGTTAGTGTTTTGTGGTAGGATGAGAGGGCTGTATGTGTACATGAGGCAGTTGTAACATTGCCTCAAGATACCCAGATTCACTAGCTGGACTGGAGAGAATACCTGAAGTTGCCCTTTGGTCATGCCTGAATAGTAGGGTAAGCTGCTTAGTTGCTTGGTTGGTGAAGGGTGGATAAAGAGCCTTGCCCTGCTGGGCAGTCAAGTGTCGGGGTATATTAGTGCTTGCTATTAGGTCTGAGCAAGTGCTGGACTGTAAGATGCTTTTTGAGTGCTTAGGTTGAGAGTTAGACTAGTTTCAAGTGAAAAACTGAAGAGGAGACTTAGTGGAGCCGGGAATAATTTAACCCTAGCTAACCGGTGCTTCCCGGCACACAAAACCTTGGAACGCATTTTTTAAACTACTACTACTACTTCAGGGCTGGAACCACTCTTCCAGGGACAGATGGCTGCTCAAAGTTCCCCTCTCTCACAGGTGAGCAGAGAAACTTCCCTCTATCCACTATCCAAGTAAAGTATGGGTAACTCAGAAACTTGTAACACAGCCCTGAATTCAGCACTAGCCTGAAAACTGGACTATACTAGCTTAGAAAGGTGGGAAACAAGAAATGTATTTATTTATTTTTTTGAAAAGATAAGGCAAAAACAGTAAAAAGTACACTTAAAACAGCTTTAAATGACTACAAGTGATCAGAAAAGGCTATCACACTTTAGTGTACAGCATACAACAGTTAAACAGTTTATTTAAACAAAAAACAACTTTTTAAAAGTGCAGGAAGTCAAATAAGTACAATATGTGAAAAAAACAAGCTTTTAAATCACAATAAGTGCTGGAAAATCAGCATTTAGGTGGAAAATAGTTAAGTACAGCAAGAAAATACAGAAAACTGATATTCAATCACTTCAAAGTCTCTCTTTTAAACCAGAAGGCTTATATCAGTTTAAGGCTTTCTAGTGCTTTCCAGTAGGTTAGTTACAGGAAAGATGAGAAACAAGCGCAGATGTGGTCTTTTAAACCAGAAAGTTGAACAAGATGGACAACTTCCCGAATGGTCAATAAACTACAATTCCTGGTCCTAGTACCACTCCTCTTGTGGTAGACAGGCTACCTAGTACTTACCATTCCCACTGATAAGCTAGAAGGCTGCCCTCCAACACAAAGGCTTGGGGGGCTTCAGAAGCTTACAAACAGTCCTGGATACAGCAAATCTGTACCTGGACTAGATTAGTTACGAGAAAGGTGTGGATCAAGCACAAACACGGGCTTTAAAACCAGAAAGTTGAAAGAGATGGGGAAAAAAACTGCCCAAACGGCCAGTAGCTACAGTTTCTGGGCCAGGAACCACTCCTCTTGTGGTAGATAGACAACCTAATGCTTACCACTCCCACTGATAAGCTAGAAGGCTTCCCTCCACCACAGAAAGGCTTGGAGGGGCTCAGAAGCTTACAAAGAGTCCTGGATACAGCAAATCTATACCTGGACTAGACTAGTTACAGAAAAGGTGGGGAACAAGTGCAAACACAGGCTTTTAAGCCAGCAAGTTGAAAGAGATGGAAAACTGCCTAAACGGCCAATAAATTACAATTTATGGGCCAAAACCCACCCTTTCCATGGTAGATAGGCTACCTGATGCTTACCACTCCCACTGATAAGCTAGAAGGATTCCCAACAACACAGAAAGGCTTGGGGGGCTCAGAAGCTTACAAAGAGTCCTGGATACAGCAAATCTGTACCTGGACTAGACTAGTAACAGGAAAGGCAGGAAACAAGCACAAACACAGGCTTTTGAATTAGAAGGTTGAAAGAGATGGAAGAGCTGTCCAAACGGCCAATAAACTATAATTTCTGGGCCAGAAACTTCTCCTCCTGTGGTAGATAGGCTACCTAGTGCTTACTACTCCCACTGATAAGCTAGAAGGCTTCCATCCAACACAGAAAGGCTTGGGGGGCTCAGAATTTTAGAAACAGTCCTGGATACAGCAAATCTATAGCTGGACTAGATAAGTTACAGAAAAGGCAGAAAACAAGCTAAGAATTTTTTTTTTTTTTTGCAGAAAAGCTGCCAAAACAACAGTAAATACAATTCAAAGGCAATGCAGGCTAGCGCACGTATATCAATATTACGGCAAATACAATTTAATTAAATGCAATTAAATTAAACAAAAGCTGTGTCAGTACGAAATTTATTATAATCCAAATCAATAGTAAGCACTTTCATCTCTTATGCAAGAGACTTCTTCAGACTATGGCTTTACCATAAAAAACATATGCTTTAAATACTACATTAATTAATATTTTAAAACACCATTTAACATTTAAAAGCACAGTGACATAAACATGCACAGTAACCATGCATACATTAATGCTTCAACCCCTTTCTTTTTAAATACATTACAAACTCTTCCCTGTTATTTAAATCTGGAGGGAAACAAGCATTTAGTTTAACTTGCCAACAATACTCTAGCCAACCTAGTTCTTCTTCAACATTTACTGACAATATTTTAATGCACAGTGTCCAAAACTATACATTTAAAATTAATTTTTCATTTCTTATCAACATAATGTTTGTTCATAGCATTTTTTGTATCTCCATTACTAATAGCATAATTATGTTCATAAACTCTTTTGTATAGTTCTCTCTTTGTTCTTCCCACATAAAATGATCTACATTCTGAACACATCAATAAATAAATAACATTTTTTGATTTCCAAGTAAACCGCCCTGGGACTTGGACTACTGTTTTCCCCACTAATAATTCACTACTATCAGTAAATAAATATTGGCAATAGTTACAATTATAACATTTAACCATCCCTTTTCTTACCTCAGCTTCTTTAACTTTATTTAATTTACTTTGAAAAAGATCTTTAAAGTTTCTAGCCCTTTTCTGTACAAACTTGGGTTCTTTCCCTATTTTCTCCATAATTTCTCTATTTCCTTTTAAAATTCCCCAGTTTCTCCTCACTATATTCTTTATAGTGTTCGAAACTGTACCATTTTGTATTGCTAATGCTGTACTATACTTTTTTGTGTTTTATCACCATATTGACATTATTTTCAATATTATTCCTCTTAGTTAATTCATCAGTGAACCACCTTTGTACTTCATCTTGAGGGTATCCTCTTATTTCCATCCTTTTACAAAATTTCAAAGCTTCAAGCTCAAACAATTTCATCATCTTTAGTTAATTTACTAATCCTTTTAAGTTGTCCCTTAACAATATTAACTTTAGTTCTTTTAGGATGCAAACTAGAATAATGCAGATACATATTATTTTGAAAATCTTTCTTATAAATCTTAGAAATTAATTTATTATCATATTTATATATTGTCAGATTAAAAAATTTGATTTTATCTGCATTATAACTATATGTAAAATTTATATAGGCACAAACATTATTAATGTAATTTAAAAAAATATTTAACTCATTAATAGTACCATCCCATACTACAAGGACATCGTCAATAAATGTTAACATCTTGACTATATGTTTACTATCTTCACTTTCTAAAATATTGGCTATTTCCCAATCTTGCATAAACACATTAGCATAACTAGGTACTAGAGCAGCACACATCACAACACCATTTGTTTGAACACGTATTTGATCATAAAACTCTAATTATGGCTCAAAACTAAATCAATCATCTCCATTAATAACCCTACTGTACTTGGGGAGAACACTTTAGATTCTAATAGTTCTACCCTTACTGTCTCCATTCCTTCTTTATTCGAAATCATGTTATACAAAGAATTGATATCTAATGTAACCAGTATATGTGAATCAGACACCTGAATCTCTTCCAGTTTTTTATACAGTCATAACTATCTTTTATATAAGTCTTACCCCTTGGTACTACCCTCTGTAGATGCTTGTCAACAAACACTGACATCCCTTCACTTTTGCTATTTCTACTCACCACTATGGGTCTTAATGGTGGGGAATCTAGGTTTTTATGGATCTTTGGAATACCAAAGATCCTACTTATTTTTGGGTTCTTATTAGATAGATTTCTTTTAGTTTTCTCATCAATTTTTCCTGTGTAGAACCATTCTTCCACACAGGAATCAATTAATGAAAATCCCTTTCTTACTTCTGACATATTCACAGGTCTATAAATGTTTGTGTCAGACAACATTTCTTTCATTTTATTTTCATATTCATTTCTATCCATCAATATCATAGAACCACCCTTGTCAGCTTTAAAAATTAAAACATCTTCATTTTTGACTAAAGCATCTAAACATTCCTTTTCTTTTTTGTTAGATTATAATATCTAAAATTCGTATCATTATCTAACATTTCAAGCATCTGAAATTCACTTACATTAAGGAACATTTCTAATTCTTTCATTAACGGTGGATTATAGCAACTTGGTTTATACATTTCACTATTACCTTGCATTTGTGCACCAAGTAAAATGCTCAAATTTAATTTCCTCACATACTCTCTAATTTCGTTGATCATCACCAACTTATTCGCTCTTTGTGCTGGAGCGAAATTCCACCCTTTACTTAACACACAACAATCTCCATAAGACAGTTTTTTACTGGATAGATTAATAATTTTGAAATTTACAGTACCTAAGTCTTCCAATATTGTTGTTTCCTGTTCCAGTTTTTCCCTGCACCCTTTCTGCCATACCAGTTTTTTTGTGGTTGTTGCTGCTGTTTATTCGAATAATTCAATTTATCATTGCTTCCATCTGCCATCACTTGAGCCCATGATCTCACTTGATTCTCAATTCTTTGATACACATCAATAACTTGATTATTTTCCGCTATTACATTTCCTTTTTGCTGAGGTTCCATTACTGTCGGTTTGGTTTTGTTGGCCTCCTTTGTTTTTGGTCTAACTGCTTGTTCCATTGATTTAATTCCTTGCCCAACTCTGGGTTCCATTATTTCATTCACAGTGGTTGCCTTTGAAGTTTCAGCCACATTGGTTTTATTATTTAGTCTTTCAGACCTTTTTAAAACATTTAACTCATCCTCTATTACTGCACCATCTTCATAGGATTCTTTCATACCACTATTACTTTGTAGCTTCAGCCCATACACCACTGCCACACCCCCAGCGTATTAATTACAGTCTCTGAAAAATTTCTTAATTTTTCTCTGGCATAGCTCTTCATTAAGTTTGAGTAAATTCTCTTGTATAATACTCATCTTGCTGTTAAAATTCGCTAAGGAAGTATTGTCTTTTAACACGCTGAAGTTAGTTTTCACTTCGGCAGTTAAATCACTGATTTTAATGTTATTAGTTTCACTAAGCAATTCCATGTACTGAAGCCCCTCCTTTTGATTAATTTCAAGCCATTTCTCTGTGAGAACTTCAGGCAAATCTCTACCTGCTGGTAGATTTTTAATTCTTAGCCCTTTTGGCACTTGTTTTGCTTTCAAACAATTCTCATAGAATAAATTGTCCCACTGAAGATGTTTCAATGTAGAGAAATCTTTTTCTAAAAGATAAAAACATTCCTGAATATTAAAAAAAGAGTTTGTTGTTCCTTCACACAAAACACTTCCTTCCACATTGAAAGGATTAACAGGAGGAGCTAAACAACCATTTAAAATCTCTTCTTCACAATTACTACTGAAACCAGCTCTGCGATAATTTCTCATGAGCGGGTTTACTGTCCCTTCTTCATTTACAATAAACAAACCAATCAGGGTATTGTTTAACACACAGCCTGCTGTTACAGCTGCAAAGCTCGTTCCTGGAGCAGTACTAATCTCCATAACTGACACGCTGCAACAATGTCAAGCACTCCAAAAAAAGCAGCAAGCAAATAACTACAAAAATCCAAAAAGTAAACAAAAGCTGTGTCAGTATGAAGACATTTATTATAATTCAAGCCAATAGTAAGCACTTTCATCTCTTATGCAAGAGACTTCTTCAGACTATGGCTTTCCCATAAAAAACATATGCTTTAAATACTACATTAATTAACATTTTAAAATACCATTTAACATTTAAAAGCGCAGTGAAATAAAAATGCACAGTAACCATGCATACATTAATGCTTCAACCCCCTTCATTTTAAATACATTACAAACTCTTCCCTGTTGTTTAAACCTGCAGGGAAACAAGCATTTAGTTTAACTTGCCAACAATATTCTAGCCAACCTAGTTCTTCTTCAACATTTACTGACTTAATATTTTGATGCACAGTGTCCAAAACTATACATTTAGAATTAATTTTACATTTCTTATCAACATAATGTCTGCTCATAGCATTTTTTGTATCTCCATTACTAATACCATAATTATGTTCATAAATTATTTTGTATAGTTCTCTCTTTGTTCTTCCCACATAAAATGATCTACATTCTGAACACATCAATAAATAAATAACATTTTTTGATTTACAAGTAAACCTCCCTGGGACTTGGACTATTGTTTTCCCCACTAATAATTCTCTACTATCAGTAAACAAATATTGACAATAGTTACAATTATAACATTTAACCATCCATTTTCTTACATCAGCTTCTTTAACTTTATTTAGCTTACTTTGAAAAAGGTCTTTTAAGTTTCTAGCCCTTTTCTGTACAAACTTGGGTTTATTCCCTATTTTCTCTATAATTTCCCTATTTCCTTTTAAAATTCCCCAGTTTCTCATTATATTCTTTAATATGTTCAAATATGTACTATTTTGTATTGCTAATGCTGTACTATAATATTTATGTGTTTTATCGCCAACATTCATATTGACATGATTTCCAATATTATTCCTCTTAATTAATTCATCAGTGAACAACCTTTGTACTTCATCTTGAGGAAAAACTGGAACAGGAAACAACAATACTGGAAGACTTAGGTACTGTAAATTTCAAAATTATTAATCTATCCAGTAAAAAAACTGTCTTATAGAGATTGTTTCATGTTAAGTAAAGGGTGGAATTTCGTTCCAGCGCAAAGAACGAATAAGTTGGTGATGATCAACAAAATTAGAGACTATGTGAGGGAATTAAATTTGAGCATTTTACTTGGTGCACAAATGCAAGGTAATTGTGAAATGTATGAACCGAGTTGCTATAATCCACTGTTAATCAAAGAATTAGAAATGTTCCTCAATGTATGTGAATTTCAGATGCTTGAAATGTTAGATAATGATACGAATTTTAGATATTATAATCTAACAAAAAAGAAAAGGAATGTTTAGATGCTTTAGTCAAAAATGAAGATGTTTTAATTTTTAAAGCTGGCAAGGGTGGTTCTATGGTATTGATGGATAGAAATGAATATGAAAATAAAATAAAAGAAATGTCTGACACAAATTTTTACAGACCTGTGAATATGTCAGAAGTAAGAAGGGGATTTTCATTAATTGATTCCTGTGTGGAAGAATGGTTCTACACAGGAAGAATTGATGAGAAAACTAAAAGAAATCTATCTAATAACAACCCAAAAATAAGTAGGATCTTTGGTATTCCAAAGATCCATAAAAACCTAGATTCCCCACAATTAAGACTCACAGTGGTGAGTAGAAATAGCAAAACTGAAAGGATGTCAGTGTTTGTTGACAAGCATCTACAGAGGGTAGTACCAAGGGGTAAGACTTATATAAAAGATAGTTATGACTGTAAAAAAAAAACTGGAAGAGATTCAGGTGTCTGATTTGCATATACTGGTTACATTAAATATCAATTCTTTGTATACCACAATTCCAAATAAAGAAGGAATGGAGACAGTAAGGGTAGAACTATTAGAATCTAAAGTGTTCTCCCCAAGTACAGTAGGGTTATTAATGGAGATGATTGATTTAGTTTTGAGCCATAATTATTTAGAGTTTTATGATCAAATACATATTCAAACAAAGGGTGTTGTGATGGGTGCTTCTCTAGCCCCTAGTTATGCTAATGTGTTTATGCAAGGTTGGGAAATAGCCAATATTTTAGAAAGTGAACATAGTAAACATATAGTCAACCTGTTAAGATTTATTTACAATGTCCTTGTAGTGTGGGATGGTACTATAAATGAGTTAAATATTTTTTTAAATTACATTAATAATGTTTGTGCCTATATAAAATGTACATATAGTTATAATGCAGATAAAATCATTTTTTTAGATCTGACAATATATAAATATGATAATAAATTTATTTCTAAGATTTATAAGAAAGATTTTCAAAATAATATGTATTTGCATTATTCTAGTTTGCATCCTAAAAGAACTAAAGTTTATATTGTTAAGGGACAACTTAACAGGATTAGTAATTTAACTAAAGATGATAAATTGTTTGAGCTTGAAGCTTTAAATTTTTGTAAAAGGATGGAAATAAGAGGATACCCTCAAGATGAAGTACAAAGGTTGTTCACTGATGCATTAATTAAGAGGAATCATATTGGAAATAATGTCAATATGAATGTTGGTGATAAAACATATAAAAATCATAGTACAGCATTAGCAATACAAAATAGTACATATTCGAACACAATAAAAAATATAGTGAGGAGAAACTGGGGAATTTTAAAAGGAAATAGAGAAATTATGGAAAAAATTGGGAATGAACCCAAGTTTGTAAAGAAAAGGGCTAGAAACTTTAAAGATATTTTTCAAAGTAAACTAAATAAAGTTAAAGAAGCTGAGGTAAGAAAAGGGATGGTTAAATGTTATAATTGTAACTATTGCCAATATTTATTTACTGATAGTAGTGAATTATTAGTAGGGAAAACAATAGTCCAAGTCCCAGGGAGGTTTACTTGTAAATCAAAAAATGTTATTTATTTATTGATGTGTTCAGAATGTAGATCATTTTATGTGGGAAGAACAAAGAGAGAACTATACAAAATAATTTATGAACATAATTATGCTATTAGTAATGGAGATACAAAAATGCTATGAGCAAACATTATGTTGATAAGAAATGTAAAATTAATTTTAAATGTATAGTTTTGGACAGTGTGCATCAAAATATTAAGTCAGTAAATGTTGAAGAAGAACGAGGTTGGCTAGAATATTGTTGGCAAGTTAAACTAAATGCTTGTTTCCCTCCAGGTTTAAATAACAGGGAAGAGATTTTAATGTATTTAAAAAGAAAGGGGTTGAAGCATTAATGTATGCATGGTTACTTTGCATTTTTATGTCACTGTGCTTTTAAATGTTAAATGGTGTTTTAAAATGTTAATTAATGTAGTACTTAAAGCATATGTTTTTTATGGTAAAGCCATAGTCTGAAGAAGTCTCTTGCATAAGAGACGAAAGTGCTTACTATTGGCTTGGATTATAATAAATTTCTTCGTATTGACACAGCTTTTATTTACTTTTTGGATTTTTGGAGTTATTTGGTTGCTGCATTTGTTGGAGCAATTAAATTAACAAATGATTAAAAAACAAGTGCAGAAAGCATTAAATAAAAGGCTACTAACAAGCAGTAACAAGTGCAGAGAAACAACAACTGAACAGATAAAAGCCCGCAGAAAAGCAACTTAGTTACAGTAAGAGCTGCTGAATATATATATATATATATATATATATATATATATATATATATATATATATATATATATATCTATATATATATATATATATTTTGAGGGAGGGAACACAGCATGATTAAGAGGCTACAGGGATTGTCCTTCTCAAATGCTCTCTTTGTACACAGTAGGAGTGCCTGAAATCAAAATATGATCTTACTGCACTCAGTTGACTGAGCAAATGAGATAGGCCCAGAAGGAGTATCCAAATACAAACTTACAAGAGGGGTGGGCAGTTTCAAAGTCACCAAGATTAACACCAAGATAAGAATAGGAGGGTGGGTGGGAGAAACACAGTGGAGACACAAGACACAGAACAGAAACAATACAGCGCCACTATAAATAATAGGCAAGTGTATAAATACAACACAGTTAAAGTGGCAAAATGTGTACTTATCAGTTTGAAATAGATTCCTTCTCTGCACAGCAAGTCTATCCGCTTTCCAACAGTTTACAGAAATTCAATCTGTATTGGAATTACAATGAAATAAACCTCAGGCAATGACTAACAGCTAGGATGTGGGCTGGCTCAACAACCCCCTCCCTGAAACTAGCCTGAGCTACCCTGAGAAAAAAACACAATGGAGACACAAGAGACAGAAAAAGAAGCAATACAGCACCACTATAAATAATAGGCAAGTGTATAAATACAACATAGTGCAAGTTAAAGTGGAAAAATGTGTACTTATAAGTTTGAAATAGATTCCAACTCTGCACAGCAAGTCTATATATATATTTATATATATATATATATATATATATATATATATATATATATATATATATATATAGATATATATATATATATATATATATATATATATATATATATATACATATATATATATATATATATATATATATATATATATATATATATATATATATATATATATATATATATATATATATATATATATATATATATATATATATATATGTATATATATACATATATATATATATATATATATATATATATATATAATATGGATCTAGGACATTTCACCAAATGCACATTTCACCAAAAGTTAAATTAGTATGCACTTTTCACCGAAAGCTCAATTCACCGAAAACACAATTCACCGAAACACATTTCACCGAATGTGGTATATGGCCTTGTCCCCATTGTAGTGCGAACCTGGAGATGGTATATATAGTAGGGGGGTATGGGGCAGAGCCCCCCACATATTTAAAGTATATATCATGTTTGGATAACAGTAATATATTGTATTTGGAAGTATGCATATATATAGTTTTAACACATTTAAAATATGAGGGGGGCATAGCCAATTGCAATATCTTACTCATCCAAACATGATATATACTTTAAATTTGTGGGGTGCTCCACCCCCACACCCCTGATGTGGGGGGTTGTGCCCCCCACACCAGCCCTACTATATATACCAACTCCAGAGTCGCACTACAGTTGGGACAAGGCCATATACCACTTTGGGTGAAATGTGTTTCAGTGAATTGTGTTTTCGGTGAATTGTGCTTTCGGTGATTTGTGTTTGGTGATATGAGTTTCGGTGAAATGTGCCTTCGGTGAAATGTCCTAGATCCATATACATATATATATATATATATATATATATATATATATATATATATATATACATATACATATATATATATATATATATATATATATATATATATATATATATATATATATATATATATATATATATATATATATATATATATATATATATATATATATATATATATATATATATATATATATATATATATATATATATATATATATATATATATATATATATATATATATATATATATATATATATATATATATATATATATATATATATATACACATACACACATCCAGGAGCAATGTCTAGTTTAGTGACTTGCTCAAAGGTGCACTCTAGGTAAATGATAAATGAGGAAATCAAACCCTGCACCACAAGAACTACACATTACAGCCTTTAACTCTCTGCTCAAACTGTCAGAATAAGCATTTAGGAAGATTATGTATTTTATATATGAAGCACTTATATGCAAATGTGTCAGCAGTATATGTTGCTGACTTTCATTTACTGCTGGGTAACAAAGTTGTCACTACTGATTGAAAGCGAGGTTTATCATTATTTTGCTGCAGTTGATTTACATTTAGTCAAATATAGCATTTAGAAGATGTATATTTTGCTCTGGTTGCTCTACATTGTTATTAGTATATATCTGTGTGTGTGTGTGTGTGTGATGGTGTGTGGTGCAAGTTCCCCTTAATGACCCAAATAGCATTTTATGATAGTAGCAGCATTTTGCTAGTAGCAGCTTGTACTACTTCTTTCTAAAAATGTGCAATAAATTAGCATTTAATTATGTGTGGATGTAATATGCTGGATGATTGTCCAGTCAGGAATGATGAATGCTATGTCAAAGGTTATGTTCAGTGACAATAATTAAGGCAATACTACTGCTTGTTTTCTTGACTGGGGGTAACAGACTGATCCAAAAAAATGCTCAAAAGAGACGTAAAGTTTATAGAAAATGAAATGTTAAATAAATGCAAAATGTGGATAAACATTTCATACATGACTGAAAAGAAATACATATGTTCAAAGAAATGTATGATAGATATATGTGTGCATACATATATCTCAATATATATATATATATATATATATATATATATATATATATATATATATATATATATATATAAAATGTGTGTGTGTTTTTATAGATATATCCATAGAGAGAAAGAGAGATAGAAAAAGAGAGGGAGAGAGAGAGAGAGAGAGAGAGAGAGAGGGGGAGGGAGAGAGAGAGAGTGGCTTGTTTTGAGGAGGTGGGCAGAAACTGTGGGGAAAACTTGTGACACCTGAAGAGCATGAAAGCAATGAGCCATTGACTGGAGAAACAGAAACATTAATCATTCAGCTGTTGTTTTATATTGCAAGTCCACAGAAACAACAAGGAAAGACCAATACGATGTAATTTTATATTCCTTAGAAAACCTAATTCAGAAAGTTACACAGTTGTTCTCTTAATAATTGGCCTAAAGAATAAGTTAAAAGCAGCGGAGCAGATATGTATGAACAATGAACACAAGCAGAATTGGCTCTCCTGATGTTGTTTCTCTGAACTTGCTCTAAGTTCCCTTCTGTCTATAAGGCTATTCTTGATTCATATGAGCAGTTTGTTGTTCATCCACAGCTACACAGGAACATCTGGGGACACCTCTATAAATATTTCTCTACACACTTTTGATGCAATTCTTAAGGGGAGTATCTGGAGTGAAGTTATAATATTTCATACATATTAATTTTCAAGAAATACATCTGTTTTATTTTAAGTAAATTTCTGCTCTTAAACCAAAACACTAAAGATATTAATTTACGTGTGCCTGAGTCTTAACTGATAATGTAATAAAGGTGTTAAAAAAACATTAAAGTTGTCAGTTGCTCACTCTTCTATATGTCCATCTCTTCTCATTACCATTTTGTGCATCATTGCTCTGCTCTCAGTCTGTAGTCTTTATGCAATGAAGATTGCTCATTCCAAAATGTTTTTAGACTGGGCTTGTTTTAGTGCCTCATTAAATTAAAATCAGTTCCAGACTGAAGTATGGAAGCTGATTTACTCTTTACTCTTTGACCCTTCAGCAACTGAGCTAGAAATAGAAACAAACCTTGGAAAAGAGTATATCTATATCCCAAAAAAAAGTGAATTATACATCTGCTTTCAGCTGACTTGAGGTCAATTTTTCACAGTTTGAACTGTCTTCTCAGGTTGACAATTGACCTATGGATCTTTTGGACTAGAGGTGATAGGTCAATCCCTCCACAGCTATAAAAATATGTTAAATTTCATAGATGAATGCTACAGACAATTACCATAGATAACTATATCCAATATGCTGCATAAAGTGCTCCATTTAGCATGTACCTCACTAGATACCTGCAACAACCTGGAGAGGCCGCAAAAGTACCTCACAAAGAGGATCCTAGGCCTTAAACACTTGTCCTATATGTACAGACTCAAAAAATGCCAACTATTCTCTGTCTTATATCACCTACTTACAGGCAATCTCTGCTTGACTTACAAAGTCATGTCTGACCCAGCATTGTTAGAACTGCTACATCTAAAGAAATCCCAGTCCCTCCATGCCACACGTTCCATAGACCTCAACCTCATTACCACAATCAACAGAATGTACTGGAGGGACAAGTTCATAACCCAGAGACTGCCCATGCCATGAAATAGACTTCCCATACATGTCAAGCAGAACACCTTGCTGACCATCTTCAAGAGAAATCTTGATGAGTGGATGGGAAATAGAAAAGTCACCCTGGGGATAACTCCCATGGCTCTACTCAACAGAGGCATTGAGAACTAAGGCTGGGTGGCAAGATGCCAGGTAATCCTATGGCTAGGCTTGTAAAGGCCCTAGGGACATTAGCCTAGTACACACCTATGAACCTATGAACCTATAAGGTGTTATGATAACACAAACATCTTATTAGCTTTTAACTTCACAACCTCAAAATGTTTCATATAGCAGTTTCCCCATATTGGATAAACACACAGTTCCCCATTGTCACTCATTTATTCTTGCCTGCATTTTTACCTTAGGTTATTAGGTACTATTATTTCATTTTTTTTTTTTGCATTGTTCAGGTGAACAGTCCATTTGCTCTGCCTAGGATGAGAGATGACTGCTTGAGGCAATCATACAGACAGCCATCAGGATTTATGCTTGAGGATTAAGGCCACTTATTTTGGCAGCTATGTGAACTTACAAGACTTCCTGCTACACCTTCCACTCCAGTGATTGTGAGTACACCCTATTGAATGCTACTTAAAGCCATTGCATACCTCATCTTGGCAGAGCTAACTGCACCAGTCCAAACAATATGCTGCAGGTATGCTTCCACTTCGGATGGAAGACAGAGCTGAAGCAGATCAGCATGCCTCCATCAAGGGTGTAACCAGGCATATTTAGCATACCAATGTGAGTACATTTTTCTTTGAGCAAGTTTCAGAAAAAAAATACCACTTACAGAGGACAAAAGATATCTGTAGATGTCTACTCTAATGTCTACAACAAATATTTGTGTACAACTTTCTAACAAATAAACCTGTTAAATTGAAAAAGAAACTATTTTTGTTGCTGTAGAAGGCAACAGTTGAACAAGCTCCTCCATTGCTTTCTTGTTTAACTGAAAACATTTGAAGAACTGTCCATGCTTTGAACAAACATTTCAGGTAACAATACAAATTATTTAGTGCAAAATTATTGTTTATGTCTACAGTTCTGGCCTCTATCCCCCCAGTATGACTGTGCTGGCATGGACTGCTCCCTCCATCTGTCCCTTGTCTATTACTATCGTTTTATCTGATTTAAACAACATGCCTCACATACAAGTAATTTCAACTTTAAACAAAAGTTAAGGGTGTATTACGTTCCTTACAGAGTGCCTTTGCTCTAATCAGATAAAGATTGCTGTACTTCAAAACATTATCATCTCCAGATAATTCTGATCACACCATTTAAGCTCTTTAAACCTCTTAACTGTCATGTTCAACTGGGAAATTATTCATATAATTTCAGATATTTCCCCAATCAATCTTGTTGTTGTATTGATGCAAATGAAATGGTTCAGCATATTTGCTATATGCGTCTTTTTTTCCAGGTTTATACATTATACTACAAGCTCCCAAATATGCTCTCTTGACAATACCTCACACAAGAAAATATTAAATATGTTCTGCAGTGGTTTACTATTTATTTCCATAAACACATTCACTCATTCTTTGATTAAATAATAACCATACAAAGATTAAATTCCAGCTGATGAACTCAATCTGGGTGAACAAGCTTCCATGTCAATTTAGGACAATAAACCCAGTCCTTGATCTACGATCTCATATTTTCCTATTTCGAAAGTTGAATAAAACCACTAAAGTCTTCCTTTTGGTTTTCAAACGCTTTATTTTTGAAGAACATTCAGCATAGGTAGGTTAGCTCTGTGGCAACAGATGTCTCTTTGTTTTATTACAGTTGTCTTGTAACAACTAATCCACAGACAGTCATGGTATTTATACTTTTTATAGCATCAGGACATTAGGAATATGCAAATACGAATATAAAAACTCTATTTTCATTGGTTGACAGAGTTACACTCATTTATGCAGATATGGATACAAACTGTCTAGTCTTATTGCTTAACAGTGTTACATTCATTTTGTATAGTGATGGACCTATGAGAAGAGACTGGCCATGTTATAACCAGCTCTTTCTCAAGTAAGCTTCGTCAGACCTACCTGTTAATCAAACATGCAGGTAAACTAACATTCAGATGAAAAGTAATTAAAGTGAGGTTTCTAAATCATGACCAAACTTACATTAACATTAACACAGTGAATGTTATCCAGGGTTGAATAATAGGATGAGACTATTTGGTGCCAGAATCTTAAACATCTTAAAAAATCTTAAAAAAAGTATTAAACAGGTGTCATACCTTCTCATGCCCTTGTACAAGTGTTCAACTAATACAAATTTCCCATTGACATAGCTTTTCACATCAATATGCTTTGGTTACTGGCTATTTTTCTGTAAGATCATATTTTCATTGGTATTCCAGAAAGAATGAAAACTCAAAAGCAGCTAGTTTATTTTCTTGTAGAATCACTGCATCAGTACCATTTTGAATGAGCTCTGTTTGCAATTTGAATGGTACATTTGCTACAAAGTACTTCAGATTCAGACATTTCATATGCTAACTGTTCAAGCATTTCAAAACTATTCTCCTGTTTGTACTATATTATTACTTTACTTGCTGCAATGGTTTGATTAATGACAAATTAAAATCTGATACATTTTAATTTAACTTTAAAAGATACTGCATCTTCCTAAGAAACTTGTGCAAGGTCATTTGTATTATGGCTATTACTCACCCAGTGTTCTGCTTTCAGCTCTTCTAAAATATAATCAATATTTCTCATCACTGTAACTCTAACTTTGCACATTCTCATAATCATATTGTGGTTGCTCACACTTTCTTGCTACACATGTGAGATACAAAACGATGAGCCCTGCAACTGTAAAGATAAATGCTGATTTAAAAAAAAACATAACTCCTGAAATTCACTATTAAACTCTATGAGCATTTTTATTCTCTGCACTATAATATGGGAGGCTGTGCCTTGTGGTATTTTTGCCCTGCATACATGCTCCTTCTATCCACTAATTTCAAGATCATTGTGTCACTTAGTAGGAGAAGCACAGGTACCACAACCTCAAGCATATCATATATCCTTCACATCTACACTGTTAGTTCTATTCTTCTGAGAATTGCAATTAATGTCCTTTAAATTTAAACAACCAGACCATCTGACATCATAATCTTCTATGATCAGGTCACATCCAAGTATGTCCTCAGTTAAAGCAACAGCATCATCAAGCCCTTCATATATGTGTACAACAGCTCTCTGAAACACTTCCTGATGAAATACAAAATGTACCTTCCCACAGTTGAATTAAAAGAACACATCTTTTAGCTTTAATCTTTTTTTTCATACACCTTTATTAAATTATCACTTGTGACATAGGCACATTTACATTCATGTAAAAGTAATCAAACTATAATTAACAGGGCAAACATTATATTTCACATATATTGCTATATATCATATAACCTAAAAGCATTTTTCAGAAAAATCCCAGGTTTGCACCAATCTGAGAAAAAAATAGTTTATCCCTGCTATGAAAGGGACCACCTCTTAAGTTTTCTGAGATAGATAGTGCTCTTTTTTATATTCTTATTAAATTCGTGTGAGGCTATACACATTTAAAGTATATACAAATTCTTAACAGCAGCCATATCGATAGCTCATACATTATGAGCTGTCAGTTTGTAAATCACACATATTTTCTTCATCTTCACTAGTTCATGGTATTTGTTCAGATAACAATATCTTGCTACACAGTTACAACTGACTTCTGAGAAACATCCTGATTTGATTGCATGACAGAGGACTGCAATACAGCTTACAGTCTTGTAAAAAACTGAGAACTGTAATATTTATCCTTGCTGCTATCAGGCATTGGTCTTCCATGGAGGCAAGAAAATTAATAAGTTCATAAATTCGTAGTAAGGTAACTGCCCTTGTAGACCATTTTAAACCTAGCTAATTACCCCATGGGAGAACCAAATCCTGCATCTTGTGTCTGTAAGGTAAAAACCCTAACCAATATGCCAACCTCCTATAATGAAGGAGGAGGAAGTTTAATTAAAAAAATAAACCAGTCAGGTTCTGTCTGAAATTGAATGAACTTGTGCTTAATGAGATTCAGCATGGATTTGCAAGAAATCATTTCAGATTTCTGGATTCCTGAAACAGTGGACACAGAACTTAGAACTATTACTCCATAGCTAATTAAGAAACAAAGACACTTAAATGACTACTCCATCCCAGAAGGATCTGAGGAAGAAGAACAGGGACTAAACTTTAACCACACAGGCTGATTCCTACCTGGAAGCTTCTTAACTCACTCAAGCTTAAAACACCTTTTTGTATACCTGCACTTCACACCCATCCATCATTATGGTGTTCAGAAACTTTCTGGATTTGACTTCTTTAACTAAGTGACTTACTAGCTAATAATAGGTAGTATTAAAAATGAAAAGGAGTTGATACTATGATTGCTAATCTATGATGCCCTGCAGTAGAGAAATTAATCTTTGCTACTTATTATTTGCATTTTCATATTTATGTTCATTTTTTCATAGCTGAGAGACCTACATTTTATTGAGGTATATGGCATGGAACACCAAAATAAGAGACAAGGCAATTTATTGAAAATGCTGGTTTATATCACATTATATTAGAAATATTGCTTGTTAGCAATTATGAAAATAAGTAATATTTCCACATTTACTTAATACATCAAAAATCCAAGCTACATGCAAACTGTTTCATGACATTAGGTAAAACCTTAGATATTGAAGAAAACAGACTTTAATATTTGCACTGTAAGTTGTACATCTTTAGAGATATCAAGTTTTATTTGTATTGCTAATTATGCAATTAAACATATATTTCATAGTTCTGTAAATATATCAATAAACATGCAGTTATAGAGGTATTTCTTATTGTCAGATGAAAGATTATGTATGGTTATCAAAATGTTTTAATAAGATATGTCTAGGCTGCATAGTTTTCAATATCTGATTTTTTTTTGTGAAAGTTTAGAAAAAATATAATTTGAGATTTGTTTGCATTACAATATGTTATAGTATTTTTGGAAAAGACTGTAAATGCATTATAATCACTATCAATCTTACTGATAACATTGCTATTCATGTTGTTTTAATAGCTTTAATTGTTCACAAAATATTTACATCTGTTTATCTTATTTTTTTAAGTTTATTTTTCAGATGATGTTTTGAAATGTAAGATGTGTGCATGCTGCTAGAGATGTTAGTGAGTTAATGTAAAATATTCTTTCTTGGGGACTTAAAAACATTGATTGATCCTCCTAAAATTGTTGATGGGCATTATATTTGTGAGTTTAACCAAACCTGTTAATATGCAGAGCACTTTAATTAATGTATGTTCATTATATAACATTAAGTTAATCTTTTTAATGATATATTACATTATATTGTATAGAATCACACTTTGGACCATGCTAGCTGTTTTTAATTTTTATCTTAATTTGAACCTATACACAAAAAGGAGAAATACATGTGGAGCCCACTAATTTTCCACCTTATACTTTAATATTGCTCTGTTAACCACATGCATAAGTAATTATACAAATAATATATTGCTACCTATTTGTTCTGATATATTTATGCATAGTTTCTACATGTAATCTAATTTGTTTTCTAACATCAAAACTATTGGAGTTTTCCTTTATGCAAGTACCCCTCGTAAAGCTGCAGCAGCTGCCTGAATACATTTAATCTCTGGTAAACAGCCTAAGGTACTAAATAAATTTTGAGTTTTCTGCCCTCTTAATATTTAATATGTAAGTATGGCAGAAATAAATGCCAGCTTCATCAGCATAAATTGCAGACTGTCCAATAGTTACCAAGCATCAGACCACATGATATACTTTCTGAGCTCCGGTATACACTAAAGGTACAGCTTTTAAAGTTTAACACATTCACTTATATATTACTAAGGTATGCACATGCATTATTTTCCCAAAGTAATTAATCTGGGGATTCATCTGTTTATAATTCACTTTAAAAAACATGATGTCAGATAATGGAAAAGGCAGTATGGCAATTATTTGATAGGAAGTGAAGTGAAGCATTGACTTATTGTAGACACTAATGAAAAGTATAACAGGAATGCTTTTAACTGGTTCTAATGTAATATTCTTTGTATATAAAATACCATACCCAGCTTGAGAGAAATGGAAGGAAAAGTTTTAAACATAAAGATGTAACTCCATCTAAAGTGCTAGTCAAACATATGTGACAAAGTAATTTTCATTCTTTCACATGGATAGATTAAAGGCAATCTTTTCCCCATTGCGTACCAGTAATATAATGCAAAATCATAGGCATTTGTGGATTTCAATATTTGTGCTCATAAAATGCAAAAGATTTTCAATCTTTGTCAGTTTGTTTAATTATATCTTGTCGATAAAAAAGTCTGTTGCATTCTTTTTACGTGTCCATGCCAACATAACCCATATTGAAAAAATGTAGCATTTCCATATGCAAAAAGAGTGGAATGTTGATGTTTCCATCCTTCTACAGAATTTGATTGCAATAACCTCTCAAGTATGTTTTTTGCATTTGGTAATAAACTGCATATATTTCTATCTGGTTTGTGGCCAACCAAATTTAATAACTTGCTTTAAAACAGAATATTTTCTGTATTGCAAAGTAGCTGTTAGAACTTCTAAAATTATTTAATTTCAGACATGAATATTTCCCTTCGCTATTGGAATATCTCTCTATTTTCTCAAGGAATCATCAGAGAAAATTACGTATTTTTAAAAGTGCATCAATTTCAAGAATGCCTTACTTGCACTGTGTCCACTTGTATACTCGGTTCCTGTCAATTTGTTCTGTACATACATGGCAGTGCAGTGCCTAGCAATTTTCTTGAGATAGTTCAGTGGTTTATAATAAGATTCTGAACTGCCTTTCTTTCCATGCATGTGCAAATGAAAGTATCAACAACCAAACATAATCACAAAACTTTTTGTGGAAACCAGACATTTTTTTCCTAATTGCTGGTCACTGGCCCTCAAGGTATAGCTACAGCTGAAACTTCCTGCACGTGAATTACTCCAAGAACATGATACAGAGAAACACAGTGCTGACTGATGAAACAACTTCTCCAAGGCCATGATGGGAAGCATGTAAGAAACCTATAAATGCAACTGCATTTGCACACAATGACTCATAAACAATGGCTTGCTAAACATACCAAAGTTTTGTGACTCTGTGCAGTTTGTAAAGAATGGTGCAAATAATGGTATGTGTGAATCACATGATGGGGCAAGGTATTCCAATGGCACTCTGCCAACCACATACTATGAACCAGACCATCAGATTTCATATTAAGTTGTCTGCTGTGTACCTTAATGAAACAATTTTTAACTAACATGGCTGTGTAAACCTATAATATTTGTGTATTTATATATTTTTTTTAATTTTTTTTGTTTGATTATGTTTTAATAATTGGGCTAAACCTACTATGGTATGTCCAGACCTTGGGTATATATATTTCTCATTGTATAACAGCTAAGAAAAATGCAACTATGTAAATGTAGTTGTGCCCAAAAAGACTATGGGTACAGATCATAAGAAAATAATTAATAAAACCATTGAAAATATACAGGTTACAAATTATACTTTTAAACAGAAAATATTATAAATTCTCAAAGTTATACAGATTGCTATAATTTATTGATGACTTCAGCACATAAGTGTATGCTTGATGTCGTAAAATTAAATAAAATGTAGAAAAGAAATATCAGTGGGGAGATGTGTTCTCTGCATAGCATACTATTAAATACATCATTTGTACCTTGAAATCAAAATAACTGTACACTAAGAAATTTTTTTTAATGCAACAGCAAGGTATACTGATATTAAGAAAGAGAAGTAATTTGAAAGAGCTATAGAAAGGATACAAAGAATAGAGCACTAGAACAGAGGTAAGGTGAGTATTTGAAGGTTATATGAAGGAAAGGAAAGAATATTCAAAAGTGAAAAGCTAAAGGATGACTTGTATTCTTCAGAGAACACTTATAATGTTACATGCATCCATCCTTGTAATACATTATCTCACCTACACACATGCTGAATAATCATAACTATAAAAGAAAGCACAGTTGGAAGTATGCAGCTGTACATCAATATACTGTTTAACTGTACATATCATGATTTGTTGAAATGTTCACTATGCTACTGTGGCATGAGCATGCAAAGTTAAGAGAATGCATGGAAATAAACAGGGAAGCCGACATAACTATTATCACACTCCAATCTCATATGCAGTTTGCCCCTCAAATTCTAATTGTCTGATATGTTGCCAATTAGCAATTTAATATGATATTCTTAACATTTTCTTTTCTTTTTTTTATTTTACTTATATCTGTTTAACGGGATATAGTGCACTGATCAGTACTGACCAGTTTCAGGCTCAGACTGGCTGAAAAGCAAAACATTTCACAAGTAAAAAATACAGAAATGTAAGCAATAACAGAATAGCTCAGACTAATTACATTATATACATTCTAATAAACAAGCACAGTGCAATGTACAACTAAGCGGAATGCAATGTACAATATATACATTAGTTTCTAAAGTGGGAAATCTTCAGTGATTCTTGAGAGAGGAGAAGAGACTTGTAAAGAAGATAGGTTAGGTGATATGTCCAGTATTAAAGCAGGAGCATTGGGCTGGGATGAAGTAGTGCTTTTTGACTTGCATTTTGAATTTGGAATAAGCGTTGATTTCCTTAATGTTGTTAGGGAGAGCCTGACAAAGAGTAGGTGTCTGAAAAGAGAACGCCTGTGGAGTGTTGTGGAGTTTAGTTCTAGGGGTAATGAGGGGTGACATGGGTTCAGAGTAGTGTCTCAAGCTGAATGAAAAGGTTTATGTGAAGTCTAGCTGCAAGGGAAGTAAATGTGTGCAGTTGGAGTAGTTTGTGGAGCTGGGATCCCAAAAGAAGGTTAGATATTTATTTTATGGGTAGCCATTTGGCTTTTTATAGGGTGATACAGAGATGCTCACAAAGAGACGAGTTAGTAATGAATCAGCAGATGCTGTTAGAGATAGTTTAGAGTGTGTCAATGTTTTCCTTGGAAGCAGAAGCAAAAATTGGGAGCCATTATTCAAGTTAAAAAAGAAGAATACCTTTGCTGATGGCTGTTCTGGCCAGTTAGGATAGAAAAGGTGAGCTATTTTTGGCCCAGAAGAGGAAATTAGTAACTGATCGAACCATAGTCCTAGGCATCTGAAGGTGGAGGCTGCCTCTATGGAGTGGTTGTGTATGTCAAAGAAGAGTCAGGCGCTTGATGAATTTTCTATGGAGTTCCAAAAAACATAGGTTTGGTCTTGGTGGGTTTGAAAAATAGTTTATGACTTATGGACCATTGGTGGAGCTCATGTAAGTCTGACTGGAGTTATCATTGAATGTTGGTGTGAGAGTGGCCTGATTGGTAAATGAATCATGTCATCAACATAGATAATAAGTGGGAGATGTGTGGGCGGTCACAAGGGCATTTGTTAATGAATATGGAGAAGAAGAGGGGTCAAGGATGGATCCTTGTGGTACACCTTTGGTAATAGGTGCAGATTTGATTGGGAGGATCCTATTTTAACTCGGAAGTGACTGTCATTGAGAAAGTTTTTAAACCAGGCAGAGCATAGTGGTCAATGCGGCCACCTGCCTTTGTCGGGTCTATAAATAGGGCACCTGTAAGGATACAACTTTCAAAGAGTTTAACAGGATGTCATCAGTTAGACACCAAAGTGCTCTCATAGTAATTTGTCCAGGCCAGAATTCATGTTGTCTGGAGGAGAGCAGGTGGTACTGTGGATACAGAGGGAGAGTTTAGTGTAGACTATCTTTTCAAGAAGTCTGTCCAGAATCCAGAGGATGGATATTAGAAGGAAGCAAGTGGTATATTTTGGTTCAGTTTGCTTTGGTAGGGGTTTAATTAGAACAGTTTTCCAAATCTGTGGCATGATGTTTTGTGTGAGAGATAGATTATATATGTGGAGGAGAGGAATTCATAGCTACTCTCTGCAGTGATATATGAACCAGGGGTTTATGTTCTCAGACCCAAGAGGAGGGTCAAGGGAAATATTTTCAAGCACAATAGATACTTTTTTGGGGATTTATGTATTTGAAGTGGAAGAGGGAAATGAATAGTGGAGGAATTGACAATGCATGATCTGTGGCGTGGTTTACATTATTTTAGTAAATCTTCTGGAGAAAGTTTTGCTGTACAACACTGAATGGTGTTTTCAGACAGGGCATCATAAAAGGTTTCGTTCCTGTAAGTAGGTTAACATCTTTCCAAAAGTGCTTGGGGGAATGTAAGAGGGTAATTTGTTTGCTTGTTTGGAAATTTCTTTTGTGCTTTTAGATGGACATCTTGGCTAGTGTATGCAAGACTGTAAAGGAGATGCAGTTGTCAGTTGTGGGGGTCTGTTTCTATTTTTGCTGTGCTTCATCCCTTAGGTTCATAGGTTCATAGGAGGTTTCTAGGAAATTGCCCCTTGGGTCTTTATAAACCTAGCCATGTTATACCCTTGTTCCCCTACTGACCAAGTCGCATGGTCTATATTTGCAGCATGAGTCTATGATCAGCACTGACTGCCCTTTTCTAAGAAGGACATAGGTGACAACCCCCAGGGTAAATTTATGGTCTCCCATCCTGTTGTCTATGTTATGCTTAAATAGGGTCATCGAGAAGCTCTGTTTTATGTGAATTGGGAGTTTGTTCCAGAAGAGTTGCAATCTCTGGGAGACATATCTGTCTCTGCAGTAGGCCTTGTTAATGTTGTAGGCCAGGTTAAGATCCCTAGAGTGAGTGAATCTTGTCCTGTTTGACTTGTGGATGTGCAGCATTTCCATTAGGGAAGGGTCCGAGACTGCTCTGTAGGCCAGGCACAAGTCACCTCTCAGCAGCCTATAAGACACAGAGTACAGTGACAGGGCCTTCAGTCTGTCCATGTAGGTCCTCTGTTGACTGCTTGAATCTTCTTGGTGAGAAACCTCTGAGGTCGCTCCAGCTGCTGTAAGTGGCTGGTTGGGTACATATAGAAGGGAGTATTGTACTCTATTAGTGGTCTAATGAGGGATGAGTACAGGGGAGTTAGCTCTGAATGTGATGTCCTTACTTATGAGATGTGCAACATAGAAGGCCTTCCTTACCACTGTGGACACATGATGATAAAAGTTAAGGTTGCTATTGACCTGTGTTCTCAAATCTCTCACCACAGGGTTTGAGCTAAGGGAGGGATTGTTAGTATTGTAATTTGTAAGGACTTCCCCTTTGCCAAAGGGATGATAAGACATGCTTTTTTTTTGTATTTAGTTTAAGTCTGTGGCTTTGGCACAAATCATTTGTCGGTGTAAGCCCTTTTTGTAGCATGTCAACATCATTTGGGGACTCAATGATTGCACCCAGTTTTCAGTCATTGGCAAACCTGGTAAGCCACAGGCCATCTATTTTCACCTGGATTTCTGAGAAATAGATTCCAAACAGTAGACTGGGCAGCACAGATCCTTGTGGTACACCACTGGTAACTGCTCTGCTGGTAAATGTGGAATCCCCAACTTTGACTGTATGTATTCTGTTGCTGAGCCCATTGGCTACCCATTTACTGATATATGGGTTAATTCTCAGCTGGGTATGTTTCTCAGTGATGTATGACTGGTGGATTGTGTCAAAAGACTTGGCTAAGTCAAGATAGGCTGTATGTACTGTTTTGCCTTCATACAGGAATTTGGTGACAATCTCGAAGAAGTTCTCCAGGTTTAATAAGTATGATCTACTCTTAATGAAGCCAAATTGACTCAGGTTAAAAGTTTAAAGGTCACCTATGTCTTTGTTGATAAGGTCCATGATGATTCACTCCATGGCCTTGCAGATAAGGCTGATTAGGCTTATGGGTCTATAGTTTCCAGGGTCAGTTGATGGACCCCGTTTGCGCAAGGGAATTAATGTTGCTGTTTTCCACTCTGCTGGGACAAATCCAGTACTTAGATTGTAGTTAAACAGAGTGCCAAGTGGTTCCCCTAGGTCCTTAGATGATTTAATAGGCAGACTGGGATGTTATCCAGTCCCATAGTGGCTGTGTTTCTGGCCATGGAGAGTGTGATTGTGACCTGCTTTTTGGAGATACTAGGTAGAGGACTGGTGACAGATATGCTTTGGGGTATATCTAGTGGGGAGTGGGGGGGTGAAGTTTGCCCCAAATCTGTCTGCTAGAAGGTTGGCAATGTCCTCAGGGTCAGTATGAGTGGTACCATCCACTACTAGTTTGGCACAAAGCTGGGCCTTCCCTTTTAGATTTCTGATGTAGCTAAAGAATGCCTTGTGAATATCCTTAGGTAGGGATGCTAGTTTAGCTTCGTAATTGGCTTTAGAGGACTTTATAAGATATCTAACTTGCTTGTTCAAGCTGTGGAGGGTGTCCTTATCTTGAGTCAGGTCCTTCTTGTTCTTAGACATTAGTTTCTTCTTCTTCTTCTTGTATAACCTATTTATGCTTGATGTCCACCAGGTGGCTTCTTTATTTTTTGTGAGGACCTTAATTTGGTTGGTTCAGGTACAGCTGAGTCTATATATTTGTTTAGGTGTTTATACAGGGCATCTGTGCACACTTCTGTATAGGCGTCATTGTTGACAATGGTAGCAGGTGGTTTGAAACTATTTATACCATTGCTTAGGAGGCTGTAGTTTACTTTGAAGACATTTTTCATCCTTTTTGCTCTTGGGAGGGGGTCAGGTATGATCATTACTTTGAATGAGACTGATTTATGATCAGACCTTACCAGGGAAGGCAACACACAGGGGTAGTGCAGAAATCTCCTATGTTGGTGAGTACTAAGTCTAGGACATTCTAGCCCCTTGTGGGGGTGCAGACTATCTGTTCCAAAGCATTTGTATTAACAAAGTCCAGGAATCTTAGTGTGAGTGTATTTGTGCTCATATGACTCCCAGTCAATGGAAGGATAGTCAAAATTGCCCATGACCAAGGTGTTTGGCTGTATAGTGAGTGACTCAAGTAGGTCCAGGCAGGCAGAGTGGTTCTTGTGGTTCACGGTGGAGGATTTATATCTAAAAATTATATGGAAGGGGTTTTACCTACAGTTGGACATGGAGTAGCTCTAGGGAGTCATACTGGTTCACCAGTCTTGGTGTGTATTTATCTTTAATGAAGATGGATATACCTCTGCCGTTGCTTCTTTTGCACTCATTTGAGGTCTAAACATTTATTTATTTATTTATTTATTTATTTATTTCCAGTTCGATTACCGGGGAAGTCCACTGGGTCAACCTGGCCCATTTTCAGTGGAGGCCTGGGAAGAAAAGCTCAGAGAATGCATTGAAAAACAGTTTACATACTAAATTTACAAGAAAAAAAGTTTACATACACATGGAAAAACAGTTTACATACTAAATTTGCAAAACAAATGTACATACAGGATTTACAAGAAATGCAAGCAAGTTATGAGAATGCATTAGTAGTTTACAAATATGATTAATAGAACTACAACCTTGTACCAGATAACAATTCTGTAAAAAAGATTAAAATTAAGTTTTTTCATTGAGTATTGGAAGCAGACATTGATATTTGACATGATTAGTTTAGATCCACAAAAGATTGTGAAATATGCTTTACATGTACAATTTGAGTAGAAAGAAGTACTCTATATTTACAATATTGACGTGTTTTGAGCAAATATAGCTCTGGGAGTGGAAGATGTAGGGAAATGGATAAAGCAGCAGGAGATTGCAGGGAGATTTGATAGAGTTGAAAGAAAGTGCCTGAGGGAGGTATAAAGGGCTTATGTGCCAGTAGGGGGAGACTCTTGTGGCTTGAAGTGATCAAAGCTCATGTAGGGAGGAGGCAGGGACATGTGGAAGGCATTGTAGCCTTGCATAGCCGTGGTGCTGTCTATGGTCTTGAACCATGTCTCTGTGACTGTACAGACATCGGCATCTTCCAATGTAAGGAGTGCTTCCATGAGTGCAGTTTCTGATTTAGACTCCTAGCATTAAGCAACATAACCATGAGTTTGTCTCTAGTAGATTTTTTTTTACGTCAGGAATTTTGTTGTTATGACATTGCCTAAAAAAGGCACTATGGGGGAGGCACGTACCATTGCCATTAACTGAAAGCTAAGAGGTGACAGGTGAAGACCATCTCTGACAAATCTTTCAACCATATCTTCCCAGGGTGACAGATACTGGACCCCCCTGGACTGACACCAGAAGCTGAGCCAAATGTTGAAGTCAATCATTTTTTGCTTATATTGAGGCACCATCCTGGGTGAAGGTAGAATGCTGCTTAGGGCTATGGACATAACTGCCTGGGACACATAATCTGAGAGCTCAGTCATGTCTCTCTTCATATCATCCAGTGAGGTTTGTCTCAAATCATTCACTTCTGCATGGACTATGACAGTCATAGTGATACTTGTTGTTGAGATACTCTAGTGCATACATGATCTGATGGATCCTGGCACCTGCCATAAAGCAGACCATAACCTTGTCCTTGTCCAGCCTGATGAGAGGGACATCTGTGTGTCTAACTATGGAGTCACCTATGACCAAGACATTTGGTTTTGAGATGTTTTGCCTTAGTGGCTTATTGGCTGAAACACTGTTGTGTGTATTATTACGTGTAGTGATTCTGTTGTTTCTGCAGTATATGTAATAGGTTTGCACTTGGGAGGTCTCTGATCTTTAGGTAGGTATTTAGGAATTACCTCCATATATATATGGGTTTATATGTTGTGAGCTATTTATGTGCAAGAGGTGAAGTCTGTGTGCTGGCGACTTGTTTGATATCTAGTTTGTTTTTATGTGAGAGAATTGTTTCCAAATTCATAATATATATACATCTCACACATGCTGTATTTGTTTGTTTTAGCAGTAACTGGTTATCAGTATACATTAGGCAATGGTTACATTGCCTCAGGATAGTCATGTCTTATCAGGCTGGCTGGAGAAATGGTGGGAAACTGTCCGTCCATTATGGTAATTAGTGGGGATTGGGCTAGATGGATGAGGTTTTGCTATAAGACTAACAAAAAGCAGCTATTCTATGGAGGGCTAGGGGTAGAAAACTGTATCAATGTTGATCAAATGCACAAATGAGTTTCTTGCAGAGCAGCAGTGCAATCTCTGAGCAGCTCCAGTAAACTGAGAGTAAACCATTTGCAAACACGACACAAGTACAAGCAAAGTTAAACAATGTTAAACAAAGTAACCAAAGGGAAAGCCTAAAACTGAGCCTTATTCTAGCAATCCCCAACTCAGATTGGCCCTTGGCTGCACACCTCTGCCACAAGGGTGCAGGGGAGCATTGTTATTGTAAGATGGCTGGTTTTAGTGCTCAAATGAGTTAAAGGATGTTTAAATTCAGTGGCTAGCCATTCAGTTTTGGTGGATTTGTCTTGCAGTTTGAGGAGAAAGTTAGTTAAGCTTACAGCTGATGTATTAGGGCCATGTTAAGAGACAATATGATTCCTGTTGTGGGCTGTGAGAAAGGTTCTGAGCTTGTCTATGTCTGTGCTTCTCTGGTTTCTGAAGGCTTTAATATCGTTCATAATTTTACAGGATGGTTGACAACTGTAATGGTGATTAGCAGTGGTCACTTTGTGATGGTGGCAGAATGTTTTTTGCTGGTGATGGAGTTTCGTGTTTGTAATAATGAGGTCAAGTTGGAGTGTTTGGAGGTCCTAAGTTTAGGTCTTGATGGTTCTTTCATGAGTTGAAATAGACCTAGGTCTGCTAGGAAATTACCCATGTCAAATAAAAGTAGGTCAAGTCACCTACACTGATTATGTTATTATTTTTGTGACACTTAATAAGGATGTTAGTGGGGAGTGATTTGAATTTATCTAGGAAAGCATGGGGTGGTAGATAGGCTGTAATGATCAGTTGTGGTTTGCTTTTGTGAATGGGACATTTTAGAATAATCCAGTTAGAACCGCAGTTTGAGGAAGAGTTTCATTCAGAAATGAATTTTGGGTTTAGGTTATCTCTGTACAAAATAAAACAACCTCCACCTGATTTTTTGCCTGATCTGGCATCACTGACATGCTTGTAGGAGGTTAGAAAGTGTTGGAAGTTGTGGGAGTACTTTTTTTTGACCCAGGACTCTGTGGGTAATAGAATGTCTGGGTTGTGCTCAGAAACAAAAGCACTTAGTGGTCTAACTTGTTTCTTATGCTATGTGCATTGAGGAGGGCACAGGCCAAAGCTTGAAGGGAGTAGTTTTGATGTTGAGGACAGAAAGTTGTTGGGCTTAAGTTGCGTTCAATGCTGCTCTTAGGAATGAGTGTAAAGATTATGGAGGATAGTCTGAATGAGGTCTTTGGTGTTGTTAGCCAGACAGAAAAATGTTCCTGAATCTTAGTAATCACATAGAACAATCATCCTGAGAGGGTCTATATTAGGTCGCCAAAATGATATTCTAGTGAACATCTATTCATTGACCCATAATCAGCGAAAATCATTTTAGCAATTTGCGAATTTACTAAGGGAAATGAAATAATTGTCCAAAGCACAATGGACACCTACAGGACTTTGCCTTTTTCTTTAGTGTAGTGCAATCTCAAAGTTGGTACATATAGTTGGGAGGGCAAAGCCCCCCACATTGGGAGGTGTGGTAAACTAAGCCTCCCAGTCAGGTGGGTTTGAGTCAACTACAAGTTGGTCCATTGTGCTTGAGTTAACTACAAGTTGGTCCATTATGCTTCAGGCAACTATTTTGTTGCCCTTAGTAAATTCAGCAAATCGCTGATTAGGGGCCAATGAATAGGTGTTCACTGAAATAACATTTCGGCAAACTAATATAGACCCATCCTGAGACTGGTGCTCTGGGAAATAAGTTTGGTCTGATTACTGGGTGGGGGGGGTTGTGATAGTTATTGGTGACAAAATTATGTAAATTGGGGTAATACACATTGATATGATGGCAGGTTATGTAGGAGTTTTATGAAAATGTTTGCTTATTTATTTATTTATTTGCCATTTGTTAACCAGTTTGGTCTGGCTGGGCAGATGCCCTTTTTCATCAGAGATCCGAGGAGAAAAGCTCCAGTACAGAAAATTATTTTTTTTACAATCAATTACTGTTTGTTACTAGTAGTAGGGGGTGAGGGAGGTGAAGTGAAAAGAAGGAGGTAGAACAGGATAATTTTAGAAAGAGGAATATACTGCTATTAAATATGTGTTGTATTGTGTTGTGTTTGTACAGGAAGCTGTACATATGGGTGTTATATTGCAGTACTGATTGAGTGTAGTGAGATAAGAGGGTTATTTGGATTTATGGTACTGTTTTATTTTAGGAGGTATGCCTTGTGGTTGTGACAGTGAGTGGAGATTAGAACAAAATAATGGGTGGTTGGGGGTGGCTGAGTAATTGGAAGTGGGTGACGAGTGAAGCAGGATATAAATCCCACTGGCTTAATCAGTCAAGGCCCATGTCTAGCAGTAAGCTCAAAAGGGTAGGTAAAATGCATGTGTTGTTCAGAAATGAGAGGTCGGAAAAAGGAGGCAATGCTAATAACTGTATAACAGTAAAACAGTACATGTTGTTCTACCACTTTAATGGAGTAGGCTCACCCTAAAGCGAATGCACCTATTGAGATAGACTTGTTTTGAAAAGAAGAGTCAAGCAAAGAGCAGCCATAGAGATACGTCATGCCTTAACATAGCTATAAAAAAAAATTAGAAGTGTAAGTTTCTAAGAACAATTAGCAGAATAAGTGTGAAATGCACCTTATGGTTTTCTCTTTTTGCTTGCGTTTCCTTTGCTAAGGTGTCTGTGCAAAGTGTTTTGGTAGAATCCAGTGCAGAGCTGATGTTGGTTTATAGTGTGAGGACAGACACAGGCAGCTTGACAAGTGAAATACTATAACTGCAGGCAGGGCTATAAAAGGCTGACAGATTGTATCATTACCAACATCATGCAGCACACATTGTACATGTGCCATTACAGAATTCTGCATCACCGTGCGCAGTCCATTGCACAAAGTCTATACACATATTGAAAACATGAGGTTATTTAGGTATCCTTTCATAATCTTACAAACATCATGGCTAAATAATTGAGGCACAAACTACATCCTTGGAATGGCAGCAGAAATAAAATGCACATGGCACATAAAGATACACATTATATGAGAATTATAAAATGCCTGAGTAGGGTATTGTATCAAAAGCCTTGGCCAGGTTGAGATTGTGTGCACAGTCATAAATATTCAACATGACATTATAAGAGAAATATAAAATACTGCTACAAAATGTTTAAATCTTAAAAAAAATCTGCAAACATGACACATACAGTTCACTGGCAGGTAGTGGAGGTAATGTTACTTTCACCAGTGTTTCTTCCAGTGGCACTCAAGTTAGAGGAAGCTCTGCCATACCTCTTGTGAGGAAAAATGCAAGTAGAGAGTCACGGTTCACCACACTGGCAACTGGAAACGGGTTTAGGAAGAATAAAAACTTAAAAGATATTTTGGGAAAAGAAAAATATAAAAAGAAATGTATTAAATCTCAGATAGGAAGTGTGCCATGTGGAGCATGCAAAGCATGTAAGTATATTAATAAAAATACCATCTTTAAACACCCTGTTACAGATAAAGAATTTACGTTTAAAGCTAGGGCCACGTGTAGGACCATGAATGTTGTATATATAGTGGAGTGTGAGTCATGCGCAAGCTTTTACGTAGGCAAAACAAATTGTATGTTTAAAGCTAGGATTTTGAAACATCTATCATGCATTAGAACAGGAGATACCAAGAATGCCTTATGTAGACATATACAACAACACAATACACATACTTTTAAGTTTAGAGCCATAGCTAATGTTGATCTAGGCATTAGAGGAGGGGACATAAAGAACCATACTGAAGCAACTGAGGCTAAATGGATTATAGAGTTAACAGCACACAGGAGCCTGGGTTGAATGATGTCATTCCAATGAAGCCCGGCCTGAAAAATAGGCGTGTTTTACTGAATGCTGATAGGCTGTGATATGGTTTAAATTTTATGAGCACTGCCAATGTATTATCTGATGAAGGGTTTGTACCCGAAAGCGCTCATCTGTTTTGGATTTTATCTGTTTTGGATTTTAAGCTGTGTTTTATTAAAAGGATATGGAGACATAGCAGTGTTCTGCAACGATTATTTTTTTGCTTTAGTTTTACTTCGATTGGCAGAACTTTGTTGAGGTACTAATACTTTTTTTGACTGCCAATACCTATGCAAATTTGGTCCTATCATATTGGGAGAAAAATTATTTTTTAAATGATGAAAATTGGGCAAAACATATAGTAATGTATAAGCGATTTGTGGATGACCTGTTTATTCTGTGGGAAGGCAATAAAGAACAATTAGAACATTTTGTAACATATATAGAGTCCACCACCTCCTTTTATAGGTTCACCGTTGATTGTTCCACAGAAGATATTGATTTCCTGGATATACACATAGGGCAATCCAGTGATGGTTTTGCCACTAGTTTATATAGAAAAGAATGTTGGAAAAATTCACTACTCGATTTTGATAGTATGCACCCCAGATATACCTTTCCTAATATTATACAAGGACAAGTAAGTAGAGTGTCTAAATTATGTACAGATGATACAAAATTTGAAACAGAAATGCAAAAGTTAGAAAGTTTTTTTCAAGAAAGAGGTTACAAAGAAAAATTAGTACATAATGCGATAACCAAGAACAAGGTATGTAGAACAGGTAAATATAAACCATGGTTATATCATAACAGAGAGGAGCATCATGAACGGTCATTGAATAGAGATGAGATACAAAAACCAAGACTGATGCTTACATATAGTAGTGATATAAGAGGGGTATGTGGTATTATAAAGAAAAATTGGAACATTCTTGTTAGTGTAGATGCTGTTAAGGAAATAGTAGGAGATAATCCCAGGTTTGGGTTTAGGAGGAAGCTCTGCCATACCTCTTGTGAGGAAAAATGCAAGTAGAGAGTCACGGTTCACCACACTGGCAACTGGAAATGGGTTTAGGAAGAATAAAAACTTAAAAGATATTTTGGGAAAAGAAAAATATAAAAAGAAATGTATTAAATCTCAGATAGGAAGTGTGCCATGTGGAGCATGCAAAGCATGTAATTATATTAATAAAAATACCATCTTTAAACACCCTGTTACAGATAAAGAATTTACGTTTAAAGCTAGGGCCATGTGTAGGACCATGAATGTTGTATATATAGCGGAGTGTGAGTCATGCACAAGTTTTTACGTAGGCAAAACAAATTGTATGTTTAAAGCTAGGATTTTGAAACATCTATCATGCATTAGAACAGGAGATACCAATAATGCCTTATGTAGACATATACAACAACACAATACACATACTTTTAAGTTTAGAGCCATAGCTAATGTTGATCTAGGCATTAGAGGAGGGGACATAAAGAACCATACTGAAGTAACTGAGGCTAAATGGATTATAGAGTTAACAGCACACAGGGAGCCTGGGTTGAATGATGTCATTCCAATGAAGCCTGCCCTGAAAAATAGGCGGGTGTTTTACTGAATGCTGATAGGCTGTGATATGGTTTAAATTTTATGAGCACTGCCAATGTGTTATCTGATGAAGGGTTTGTACCCGAAAGCGCTCAACTGTTTTGGATTTTATCTGTTTTGGATTTTAAGCTGTGTTTTATTAAAAGGATTTGGAGACATAGCAGTGTTCTGCAACGATTATTTTTTTGCTTTTGGTTTGTAACTGCAGGCAGGGCTGTAAAAGACTGACAGATTGTATCATTACCAACATCATACAGCACACATTGTACATGTGCCATTACAGAATTCTGCATCACCGTGCACAGTCCATTGCACAAAGTCTATACACATATTGAAAACATGAGGTTATTTAGGTATCCTTTCATAATCTTACAAACATCATGGCTAAATAATTGAAGCACAAACTACATCCTTGGAATGGCAGCAGAAATAAAATGCACATGGCACTTAAAAATACACATTATATGAGAATTATAAAATGCCTGAGTGGGGTATTGTATCAAAAGCCTTGGCCAGGTTGAGGTTGTGTGCACAGTCATAAATATTCAACATGACATTATAAGAGAAATATAAAATACTGCTACAAAATGTTTAAATCTTAAAAAAATCTGCAAACATGACACATACAGTTCACTGGCAGGTAGTGGAGGTAATGTTACTTTCGCCAGTGTTTCTTCCAGTGCCACTCAAGTTGGAGGAAGCTCTGCCATACCTCTTGTAAGGAAAAATGCAAGTAGAGTCACGGTTCACCACACTGGCAACTGGAAACTGCACACTGAGAATGAGATCTTGGTGTTTTTTTTTATGAGAAGGTGCATCAATGAATAAAAAAACAGGAAATTTACTCTGCCCATGTAAAAATAGTTAACTTGGTATTGGATGGGGCGATAAGTGGACTCTCTTTCATGTGCTCTTTATATAAAAGGAGTTAAAGAAGCAACAGCTGCAGCACTTTGGAGAAGAGGTGCTGTACCCCAACCATACAATTTATGAGCACTCTGTTCTATTCTGCCCATGACTGAGTATTGTATTCTGTTCTGCCCATGACCTACCCAATTTCCTCTCTTTATCATAGATTCATAGATTGATAGATTGTTATTAGGTTAGTGAACCCTGGGGTAGGAGTGGGTGGGTGTCCCTTCCAAGCCTAGCCAAGTTTTCCCAAATCCATAAGGGACATGGGGGACAGGTCCGGTGTAAATTCCCTATCCCCCATCCACTGGTCTAGGTTGCACTTAAACTGGGTAATACATTAACTCAGCTACACATGAATGAGAAGCCTGTTCCATGGGAGGGGCAGTCTCTGGGATACATGTCTGACTCTCCACAAGTTCTGTTTAAGTCACAGATAAAATTCAGGTCCTTGGACCTTGTATTTATGATACTCTTTGAGTTGCAATTATGTAGGAGATTCAGATACCTTGTAAGCCAGGCATAGATCACCCATCAGCAATCTATTGGAGGCTGAGTAGAAGGAAACGGCTTTAAGGCACTCTACATAAGGCAGGTTTGTTACACCTTGTATTCTTTTTGTAAAGAACTGCTGAGTTTGCTCTAGTTGCTGCATAAGCCTGATCAGGTACATACCAAAGGCATCACTGTACTCTATGATTGGCCTGATAAGGGTGGAGTACAGTGGGATAATGACCTCTTTGGACCTCAGTGCCATGCCCTTACTTATGAAGTTGCACAACATAAAAGGATTTCTTCACCACTATGGCCATGTGGTCATCAAAGGTAAGGTTACTCCCTACATGTTTATCCAGATCCCTAACCACTGGGTTGACTCTTTGGGGCATATTATCAACATGATAATTAGCACAGATGGTTGACTTCTCAAAAGGTACAGTTATGCATTTCTTAGCACTGAATTTAAGACCATGGCTTTGGCACTATTTGTTAGTCAGAGATAGACCTTCTTGAAGAATAGTAGTGTCTGCAAAGGAGTCAATGATAACCCTTTTCTTGCAATCATCTGAAAATTTAGTCAGCCATAAACCTTCAGCATTTGCTTCCATTTCAGAGAAATAGATGCCAAAAAGGAGTGGGCCCAATACCAAGTCCTGGGGGACTCTGCTAGTGACTGGCCTCTTGGTGGAGGTAGTCCCACCTATTTTGACCTCCTGTATCCTATCAGTGAGTCAGCTGACTATCCAGCAGGTGATAAAATGGTTTATACCTAAATTAGTGAGCTTGTCTATAATGGTCTAGTGTGGTACTGTATCAAAAGCCTTGGCCAGGTTGAGGTATGCTGTGTGCACAGTCTTACCTTTATCCAGTGCTTTGGTGACCCTCTCGAAAAAGTCCACCAGATTTAATAGGCATCAGCTTCCTTTAACAAAGCAGAACGGTGATGGGTTTAGCATTTTCAGGTTACCTTATGTCCTCATTTTTCATGTCCATGGTGATTCTTTTCATGGCCTTACATGTGAAGTATGTAATATAACTCTGCCTACTGTCACTAGGGAACTGGTCCTTAATGCTCACTCTAAGACCAAGAACACTGCATCAATGGGTATAGACAATATCCCAGGATGCCTTCTAAATAGCATGAAACATGACCTATCAGGGACTCTGGCATTACTATTTAACTGTAGCCTCGAAACAGGCTTCTTGCCTTATGAATGGAGAAAGGCAACAATCATTCATCTGCACAAAGGTGGGTCATCTACAGACCCTGGAAACTACAGACCCATAAGTTTCTTATATGTAAACCCATGGAAAGAATTATAATGGAGATGATCAATAGAGATATAGTAAACCTCCAGACACTGGATCCAACCCAATTTGGTTTTGTAAAGGGCAGATGATGCCTACTCAACCTGGTGGACTTCTTTGAGGAGGTCACCAAAGCAATGGATGAGGGCAAAATCATTTACACTGCCTACCTTGACCTGGCCAAAGCATTTGACACAATACCCCACTCAGGCATTGTTGACAAACTCAAGAGGTTAGGTACAAACCCGTATGTCACTCCGGGGATAGCCAACTGGCCCACAGACAGGCCCCTGGAAGTTAGAATTGGGGAGTCCACCTCTACAAAGAGGCCAATCACAAGTGGAGTCCATCATGGATCAGTACTTGGACAGCTCCTTTATGGCATGTACTTCTCAGAAGTCAAGGCCAATGTCAGTGGTCTCTGGCTGACTAAATTTACAGATGATTGCAAATTAGGAGTTGTCATTGAATCTCACACTGACACAAATGTTCTCCAGGAGGGCTGATACATACAAACAACTCACGCCAGAGTTATGGACTAAAACTAAATGCCAAGAAATCCATATTATCATTTGGGAAGTCATCCATCCCTGGTAACTATCACATTGACAACACACCCCTTAGAGCTGAACCAGTAGTCAGGGACTTAGGGACACACATAGATAGTAATCTAGCCTTTGATCATCATGTGTCTACAGTGGTGAGGAAATAATTCTTTGTTGAGCAACTTATAAACAAAGGTATGGCACCAAGTCCAAGGAAGTAATTGTTCCACTGTATTCGACATTCGTCAGACCTATCATTGAGTACAATGCCCCCTTTGTTATGTACCTAACCAGGCATATCTAACAACTGGAATGTCCATAGAGGTTTCTCACTAAAAGAATACAAGGCATAAGTAATATGTCCTATACGGACCACCTCAAGGCCCTATCCCTGTATTCTGTCTCCTACAGGCTTTGGAGGGGAGACCTATGCCTTACATACAGAGCATTGTCAGACCCCACTCTGATGGACCTCTTGCATATCCACAAAACAAACAGTACCAGAATTACCCATTCTAATGACTGTGATATAAATAGGACCTGCTGGAGAGATAGGTATGTATTCCAGAGACTACCCAGTCTATGGAACAGGCTCCCCATCCATGTGAAGCAGAGTTCCTTCCTAATCCAATTCAAGTCCAACTTGGACAATTGGATGGGAAACTGGAAATTCATCCCTGGTTTGGCACCTAAGTCTCTGATACTAACAGGTAGCCTGTAAATGGTTCATCTCCCAGGCCCATACTTACACTTATCAAGGCTATCAGAACTCGTCAGAGATTTGGGATGCATGGCTAAGCTTAAAAAGGCCCTTGTGGTTGTTAGCCTAGTAAACACCTATGAACCTTTGAACATATAAGTTGGTAAGACTTATTGGCCTGTAGTTACACAGATCAGTGGTTGGACCACCTTTGTGCATGGGGAATTTCTGTGGCTTTTTCAATTTCTAGTGCACAAAACCTGACTGAAGGCTGGATTTAAAAAGTGTTTCATGTGTACCAGAGAGGTCATGATTCATGCTATTTATTAAACATCCCAGGATGTTATTGGGGCCCATCGATGCAGTGTTTTTGGCCTTGGAAAGTGTACTGATGACCAGTTCCTTAGTAATGGCTTGTGGAGATTGTAGTACACTGTATTTCCTCTGGACTATCATGGGGGAGTGGGGGAAGCAATTTGAGCTGAACCTGTCAGCCAAAAGACTGGCAATGGTCTCTAGTTCAGTGTGGGTGATAACATTTACAATAAGTTCTACATATTGTTGCGTATTTCCCCTGAAGTTACCAACATAGCTGTAGAAGGCTTTGTGGTTGTCCTTTGCCTGAGGAGCATTTTTTCTTCAAATTTAGCCTTTGAAGTATTAATTAACCATCTTAGCTTCCTATTTACATTAGTCAGGGGACTTTTGGTATATATGGCTTTGTTCCTCCAATGCTTGGCAAAGATTTTTTTTCTTCTGTTGTATAACTGATTGATATTGTGATTCTACCAGGGTGGCTTGTCTTTTGAGTTTGTATTATTCTGAATATGAGTGGGCACAGCTTGCTCTATATAGCTATCAATATGGCTGTACACAGATTTTATAAATAGCTCGACATCTGCTATGGCATTTACTGGGTTTGAGGGTGCTTAGAGTTTAGTCAAGGTGTCACTAAGGAGAGCATAACCTTGGAATAGTTCCTGTAGGCTTTTGGTTTCTTTGGATCCCCAGATTTAATTTTTATTTGAAGAAATAATGTCTTATCATTATATCTGACAAGCAACGTCATTACATTGGGTGAGGAACATCACCCCCCCATGTTTGTGAGTACAAGGTCAAGGATGTTTGCACCCCTGGTAGGAGAATGGCCAACTGTTCCAGGATGTTGGTACTAACCAAGTTTAGGAATTGCTGGGCTTGTGCATTAGAAGTGGTACAGGATTCCCAATCTATAGAGGGGAAGTTCAGATCCCCAAGAATATCATATTGGATTGAATGGTGAGGGACTCTAGTTCACTGAGACAGGTAGTATAGATTTCCTGGGACATGGAAGGGGACCTATAGGTTGCAAGATATGGTACAAGACTCTGTTTACTCTGTTTATGTTAAGTTGCATATGTATGAGTTCCAATAGGTCATGTCTCACTTCATATAGTCAAAGGAGGTATGTCTCAGGTCATGAATACCTACATAGACTATGACAGAGTCATACTGGTACCTATGGTTCAATGTCATGAGTGTCTGTGTGACTTGATGGATCCTAGCTCTGGAAAGTCAACTAACCACAACTCCCTCCTTACTCAGTCTGCAGGGGGAGTGTCAGTGGTGTGCCTCACTATAAAATCAACAATGACCAGGAAATTTGGCTGTGTGCTGGTTTCTCTTAGGGGCATAGCAGTAGAGGTATTGCATGCAGTGTTACGAAGTGTAGTTGTGGGTGATGTTTTAATGCAGTGTTTATGTGAGGGCTAAGGACCCTTTCTTTCACTGTACTGTGCAAAAGGTCTTAGTGTTTTAGAAAGTTTACCTTTAAGTGCCTCAGCATAAGTAGTTTTTATGTGTATGGTCTTTCCCTATGTAGTAGGCGTGGTGCAGGTGTCACTGACAACCTCTATAAGATTAGTTTTGGTTGTTATTAGAGAGTTTTGCTTCCAGAGTCAGAGTATTTATACCTGTCACATACTTTATCTGTTTTATTAAGAATAAGTGGGTCATCACTGTACATATGGCAATTACTACAAAGCCTCAGAATACCCATCTCAACCAGACTGGCCACAGAGTGAGCCGGAAAGTTCATATTCATGGCTACCGATCTACTAGTGTGTGTGTGTGTGTGGGGGGGGGGGGCAAGTAAAATTTAAATATTGAATATGTCAATAAGACAAGGAACTTGATGAGCAATCCTCAGCTGTGCACAAACTAATCTGTCTAGAGAGTAATGCTCCAAGCATATAGGCCACAAACCTCCCTATAGTAAAATAACTAATTTCAAGTTCAAGTGCTTAAACCAGAACAAAGATCCTTAAAATAACATACACAATAAGCCTTCAACAGCAATTTCCAGCTCAGAAGGGTAGAAGCTTCCCTCTTCTCCCACAGGAGTGTAGACCACAAACCTTCTTAATGTACTCAGTTAACAAATGTAAAATAAATAAATAAATATTATTGCAAAAAAAATGTAAAATAAATAAATAAATATTAATGCAAAAATATTTATTTGTATTGTAACTCTGTGAATCTTTTCTCCCCGGGTCTCTGCTGAAAAAGGGCTATGAGCTCAGTCGGACCAACCCTGTCAACAAATGTAAAATGCATAACTAAATAAATAAAATAACTACTCTGGAGCTCAGGTGCTTAAGAACTAAGACATTTTTAGAATAACGGACTCATTATTGTTAAATATTGAATAGATCAGTAAGACAAGGAACTTGATGAACAATGCTCAGCTATGCACAAACTAATCTGTCTAGACAGTAATGCTCCAATTATGTAGGCCACAAACCTTCCTATTGTAAAATAACTGGTTTGAAGCCAAAGTGCTTAAACCAGAACAAAGATCCTTAAAATAACATGCAAAATAAGCCTTCAACAGCAATTTCCAGATCAGAAGGGTGAAAGCTTCCCTCTTCTCCCACAGGAATGTAGACCACAAGCCTTCTTAATGTACTCGGTCAACGAATGTAAAATAAATAAAAAAATATTAATGCAAAAAATGTAAAATAAATAAATAAATATTAATGCAAAAAATATTTATTTGTATTGTAACTCTGTGAAGCTTTTCTCCCCGGGCCTCTGCTGAAAAAAGGCTATGAGCTCAGTCGGACCGACCTGGTCAACAAATGAAAAATAAATAAATAAATAAAATAAACAAATAAAATAACTGCTCTGGAACCCAAGTGCTGAAATCAGAACTAAGACATTTTTAGAGTAACAGACTCAGAAAGTCTTCAAACAACAATTCCAGTTCAGAAGGACGTAGGCTATCCTCTCCTGCTTTAACAGTGTAGACCACATACATTCCTAATGTAAAATAACTAGTTTAGAGCCCAAGTGACAACCAGCCTTCAACAGCAATTCCCAGCTCAGAAAGGTAGAGGGTACCCTTTCCTCCCACAAGAGTGTAGACTACAAACCTTCTTAATGTAAAATAACTGGTTTGGAGCCAAGCTGCTTAAACCACAACTAAGACACTTTTAGAATAACAGGCACAATAAGCCTTCAACCAGCCATTCCCATCTCAGAAGGGCATAGGCTATCCTCTCCTGCCACAAGAATGTAGACCACAAACCTTCCTAGTGTAAAATAACTAGTTTGGAGCTCAAGTGTTTAACTCAAAACTGAGAGCCATAGAATAACAGTTTCAATGTAATCAGGCTACTAACAAGCTGTAATAAATGCAGCAGATTAAATATGGAGCAAAAAGCTAAATAATGTAGGAAAAAAGCACAAATACAGTAAAAGCAGCCAAATAAAGTACATTTTAATTAGCGGGAAATTAGGAAACAGAAGATAATTCAAGTTTAACAGAATAAGGGGGAGGGCCTTTGCAGCTGATCTCAGTGCTCAGTAAAATGAGCTGATGAGATGAGACAGGGAAGAGTACACAAAATCAGATTTATAGTAGGGGAGGGCAACTGTAAAGCCACCAAGTTTAAATATATAACATCAGCATAGTGGATGGGTGGGAAAAATTGAATGCAGATGGAGACCAATAGTAGTCAGGCAGAAAACAAGTCAAACAAGCACTACAGATAAACAAAGATGCCGCTAAATTTTTGTAGTTAAAGGAGGAATGCCATTTCTCAGCTCCTCCCACTAATTAGCTGGATGTTATTCACTGCCTGCAAAATAATTATTTTCTAACTGACCATAGCCAAGATCTATTAAAACTCCGAAAAGAACAAAAACTTTAAAACTGAACAAAATGCAATCCGAGAAAAAGATTAAAACAATATAAGTATCCAAACCTAAAATGAATAACTTCAATCTAAAATAAAATGCAGGCAGAGATCAGCAATAGTCAGGCAGAGAACATCAAGTCAAACAAATACTAGTTAGGATGCAACAGATAGTTCGCAAATATCATACTGTAAAGTAGATGGTATGAATTTGGTAGTAAGAAAATTAGAAATTACAATTAGTGGTAGCATGAGATAAGTTTTTTTTTTAGACTACCAGATATGGGTAGTGGACAGCTTCAGGAATGAGCTATCAACTGTATACTCATACAACATGGGATTGCAGTGGTCCTTCTTTTCTTCTTCTTCTTCTTCTTATTATTATTATTATTATTATGATGATTATTAGTAGCAGTAATTCATTTTATTGCAGTCTGACATCTAAGATGTATGACACAGAAAAGTAGGTACAACTGATGGGCAGAGGGTGTGCACATGCATCAGAAAGACTGACCCTGCTGCCTTTGGCTCATTATTCTGGCCTTTTTCGTGTGACACTTGTTAGAATACATTGGTAACTGTTAGTATGAAATAAAGTAAAATTACCTTACTGTGGACATTATTAGGAGTTTCTAGACTTGCAAAGGTTGTTGCATCTTTATGTGAAGCAGAGTTGGAATACAGTATCTGGGTCATTATCTTATTGCAATCAGATTTTGGAGGTGTACATTGAAAACAAATGACTGCTGGGTAGATGGATGTTTGTGGGTCTTAGTAACCACCCTTGTGTCATTGGGAAAGTTTAAATAGTCAGTTTTTATTTGGAGTGGTAGAGTATACTTCTGAGACACATTTTGGAATACATTACTGTACCTTCTGTGTGTTTATGTGAAATAAGATTGAAATATATTACTGGGCAATTATTATTATTATTATTATTATTATTGTTATTATTACACTCCAGTCAAGCATATGTCAGTGTTATGCTAGGTAAGGGGACTTCTTCTTCTTTCGACTTTTCCTGGTTAGCGGCTGCCATAGCGGATCACCTGTCCACTCATGATTGGCAGTGGAGTTTTACCGTGTCGAGTTGCCAGCCCAGTACCCAACCTTCCACAGAAGGCACACAGACATACACACACATGCACTCATGCCTAGGGCCAATTTACAGTGTCCAATCCACCTACAGCATGTCTTTGGTATGTGGGAGGAAACTGGAGCACCTGGAGGAAACCCACATGACCACAGGGAGGACATGCAGACTCCACACAGAAGGAACCCCAGCCGAGGATCGAACCGGAGAACCTCTTGCTGTGAGGTGGCAATGCTAACTGCTGCCCCACTGTGGCTGCCCAGGTAAGGAGACTTCTATAGATGTTAATTACTGATCATACTTTCAGAGTCAAATTAGAGTCACTAAGCTGGTTTTACAGGACTAGTATGTATTTGTGTAAATCAAACTGTGATACTTAACTGCAGCCATTTCTATTACAGTTAGACATCGGAATTGTAAAAAGTCAATACACTGGCTATCAAGGAATTATACAGAGGTCATCTATAGATAAAAGTGATTTACACCAGCTGCTGTTTATTACTGTCAAATAGTCAGTGATCTGCCATGGCTAGAGCATTGTTATTCATTGTCCTGTATTTACTTAAATCATTGTAAAATGATAATTACTGTGGCTTACTCTTGTATGATTTTGTGAGGGACATGCTTAGTGCATTTAGGAGTAAAACATTGGTCATAATTTCTTTCATATTCCATCACAGTTAGACATAACTATTATACATACTAAGTGGCTATATTTGCTGGACTGGGCAAATAGTGTGTAAAAGCAAATGACTATTGCCACAGTGACACAGTGGGTAGCTCTGCCATCTCACATTACATTACTATCTAGTTAAGTTCTTGGCTGTGACTAGTTCTGTCTGTTTAGGTTTTATTCAGAAGGTTGATTCTCCTCCTGCACCACAAAAAAACGTCAAAAGTGAACTAGGTTACCTCCAATTTGCCAGCAGATAAGCATGCAATGTGATTGTGTATGCATGTAAGCATCTTATTATAGAGTAGCGTATCTTGTGATAGACCTGACTTGTATATGTGTGTGTAAAAATGCCACAAATAATTTTTTCTAGATGCTCATAGTATTGGGTGGCACATACACCACTAATATTCTATTTACTAGAAAAAAACAGCAAGTCATATTGTTCAAATGATAGCTTGTGAACTGCATCACAGAACATCTAGTCCCATAGATTGTTTAGGGGCCTAGTGGCTCTAAAAACCCTGGCTGTATAATTGGATTGTCACACAGAAGTCTCTGCCTTGGGGCCTACCAAGACTAAAACTATCCCTGCTTATAGGTGAGCCCGGAAGACTGCTATAGATTGTTCTGATGAAGTCTGAGTTTTTATTAAGTTAGGATGGAAGTGCTAAACATTGTTGTGTCATTAAAAAACAATGTGCTTTTTTAAAAGTAGGGAGTGGTAGTACTGGATTTTTTCATTTGGAAATATCAAAAAGGATTAAGTTGTGATTTTAGTAATATGTCCTTTCCACTGTGTGTGTGTGTGTGTGTGTGTGTGTGTGTGTGTGTGTGTGTGTGTGTGTGTGTGTGTGTGTGTGTGTGTGTGTGTGTGTGTGTGTGTGTGTGTGTGTGTGTGTGCGCGGACGCTGTGTTTGTGTGTGTGTGTGTGTGGGTGTGTGCATGTGCGTGTGTGTGTGTGTGTGTGTGTGTGTGTGTGTGTGTGTGTGTGTGTGTGTGTGTGTGTGTGTGTGCGTGTGTGTCTGTGTGTGTAAGTATATATAGGTTTACTACTGGCATTTCGAATCTGCTTCAGTTGACCATTTAAAATGTTGACTATAAATGTGGAATTCGGAATGCCAAAAAGCAAAGCAAAGTGAAAACAAATACATCGACAACAATGGTTCGATGTATTTGACATAGCAGGAAGTGACATCACTCACCTCCTGCTATGCACGTTAACATACTGTTAAACTGTACAGTCAATGGGACGTTAATTCTACTGTTTTATGGGGGGCTATGCCCCACTGCACCTTCATGTGGGGCTGCACACCCCCTGCACATTAAATATGCAAACTATGAGATCGCACTTCAGTAAAGAAATGGGCTAATTCCCTGTTCCTCACTGAACCACAATCCCCCTGCACAGTGTCAAACTGAAAGGCTCGAATTGCACTACCCATTTGCTGTAGTGTAGTCCATCAATTTGGGTTCGACATTCTGCCGACTTGAATAGTGCAAGTCGATCATATGCCGGTCGACTTATGCAGTTTCAAAGTTTTCAGTGTAAACCATAAATATATATATATATATATATATATATATATATATATATATATATATATATATATATATATATATAGAGAGAGAGAGAGAGAGAGAGGTTTATTTGTCTAAACAATATTAGATGAGAAATGTATCTGAGTTTTGGCTGTCTTGGCTATAAATGCATTTGATGGGTGTGTGATTGATTCAGAGCTACATCTTTGCTTAACTATTTTCAGCTTGACCAGTTTCATTCAATCAATATATTCTCATTTATAGTACCCCTGAAAGATATTGAACTGTCAGTTTATTGAATCCTTTCTGACTGCAGATTATCGAGTGTTTCATTAAGTAGTGCATGCTATTTTATTATTTTATGTCTCTCGCTCTCTGTACACACACACATATATATATATATATATATATATATATATATATATATATATATATATGTATACATATATTATTTAGGGTCTATATTAGAACATCGAAGTTTCAAAACTTCGAATGTTCTAATATCGACCCCTATTCAGTGAATGCTGAAAATATCGAAGCAACAGAAAACCAAATTTTTCCTAGGGAAAGAATTTGGTTGTCCATTTCTGTTGCTTTGGTATTTTCAGCGCTGTGGTGGAAAGTTACGGGTCAGGTTAGGTTAGTTAGAGTTAGGGTGTGGGTTAGGTATGTGTGCGATTGTGTGGACATAAGGGTTAAGGCGGGTTAGGTGAGTTAGGGTTAGGACACAGGTTAGGTATGTGTGCGATTGTGTGGACATGAGGGTTAGGGCGGGTTAGGTGAGTTAGGGTTAGGGCACGGGTCAGGTAAGTGTGCGATTGTGTGGATGTGATGGTTAGGGCGGGGTAGGTGAGTTAGGGTTAGGGCGCGGTTGAGGTGAATGTGCGATAGTGACGGACCTTAGGGTTAGAGTTTTAGTTAAGGTAAGTGGATAGTTAGTGGTGTGTGTATAGTTTAGTGTAGGGTTAGGTGTAAGATTTTAGGTGTATGTGTGTGGACTGCTGTTTGTTTGGTGTGCTTGTGTTGTGTATATGTGTTTTGGAACAGCAAATTGTTTCCTTAGGAAAAAATTTACTGTCCTGTATGTTCGATGTTTTCAGCTTTCACTGAATAGGGGTCGATATTAGAACATTTGAAGTTTTGAAACTTTCTAAATGTTCTAATATAGACCCTATATATATGGATTCACTTTATAATCCTGAAATACTGAAATACTGAATTTCAGTATATCGAGACTTTCTTCTTCTTTTGGCTTTTCCTGGTTAGGGGTCACCACAGCAGATCTACGGTCCTCTAATGATTGGCAGTAGATTATTATGGTGCTGAGGTGCCAGTTCGATGCCCAACCTTCAATGAACGCATGCCCATTCACACATGTCTTTCGAATGCTACACGGCCACGGGGAGGACATGCAGACTCCACACAGAAGTTGCTCCAGCCGAGAATCGAACGGGAGAACCTCTTGCTGTGAGGCGACAACACTACCGCTGCACCATCTCGGCTTGTCAGTATATCGAGACTATAAAGTCAAAAACTCACAAACTCGAAACCTCAAAACTGTGAAATTTAAAACCACGAATGTCACATGAACAATACACCACATAAACACAAATACACCTACCTCCCAGCAATACAACAAACCAAACTAACACACATGAACACAACAAAGCTAACGCACACGCACACAGACTTGCTATAATGTGGGGGGCTGTGCCTCTCACCCGCCTACTTATATATACTAACTCCAAGGTTGTACTAAAAACTGGAAGACAGCAAACCCACTACCACACATTCTATACCCCCTTACACAAACACACATCACATACATACAAACACGACCACTCTCAACACTTACACACTCACACTCTCACCTATCTACCCTAACCCACATCTAAAACTCCCCAACACACTCACACACACAAAAACCCTCCCCAAAATCCTTAAAAAATGTTACACTTACCAAATGCGCCATCACCACTCCATGTTTGAGATTTCTGTATTCGACATTCTGAAGATTCGCGCAACTGCAGATTCTAGATAGATAGATAGATAGATAGATACGTATATATGTATACATATGTATACATGCACATATATATATATATATATATATATATATATATATATATATATATATATATATATATATATATATATATATATATATATATATATATATATATATATATATATTTATATGTATAGATATATATATATATATATATATATATATATATATATGGGTCTACTTTAAAACGGCGAAATACCAAGATGTCAATGTGCATAATGTCATCTAAAAAATGTTAACATTGTAATCCACATGCTCCAAGATGCAAATTTAAAATAATCCTTTTTCTCTATATGAGGTCTGATCACTCACAACAACTTCTGTTTATATAGTCAAAATGTGAGATCACAAAAAAAAAAAAAAATAGGGATACTGTAGCAGTCTAGCACAACTGTTGTTTATCGGTTTTGTCATCCAAAGTGTGTTGATAAAACAGATGTTGAACTTCAAATAGCTTAGATATATATATATATATATATATATATATATATATATATATATATATATATATATATATATATATATATGGGTCCCCTTGACTTCATCGACACGCCAAAACACCGACGCTAAGAAGACCGACACGAGAAGACCGACAAGACAGATGATCGACAATGTGAAATCCTGACAGCCGAAACACCGACATGGGCAACGTGTGAGCGCGAGTTGGTAAGTGTGCGATAGTGAAGGATTTAGCGTTAGGGAGCGGACAGGTGTGTGCTAGTGAGGGATTTAACGTTAGGGACCAGGCAGGTAAGTTTGAGATAGTGTGGGATTTAGGGTTAGGGTGCGGGAAAGGTGAGTGTGTGGTAGTGACTGACTTTAGGTGTAGTGGCGGGTTAAGTGAGTTAGGGTTAGGGTGCGGGTAGGGTAAGTGTGCGATAGTGACGGAATGTAGGTTTAGTGGCGGGTTAAGTGAGTTAGGGTTAGGGTGCGGGTAGGGTAAGTGTGCAGTAGTGTCGGACCTTAGGGTTAGGGTTTGGGTTAGGGTTAGTGCATGTATAGTTGTGTGTTATGTGTAGTTTATGTTTTGTGTGTTGGTGTTTTGGGTGTTGGTGTTATGGTGTTCGGTTTTGTGAGTTGTTGGTTTTGTGCGCTTTCGGTGTTTTGGTGTCGTTGTTTTGAGTGTCGGGTTTGTGGCGTGTCGGTGTTGTGATAGGGATCTATAGATATATATATATATATATATATATATATATATATATATATATATATACACACATGCACACACACACACATTTATATATTCTTCAAAGAACAGAAAGACACTGCAACCAAGTAACTCTGGAAAAACGAAGTCAGCTTAAACCCAGCAGCAAATTATGAGACTCCACAAGTTGTTTTTAGCGCTTTCATTCACTTTAATCTTCTGTGAACTTCCTCAGAAACAACTTCACCATCCATACACCTGTTTAAGTACTATTCAATCACAATTAATTTACATACATAATTGATGGCAATGAATAAAATTTAAAGACATACCATAAAAAATTACTGAAAACTATATATAGTACATATAAACTCTTAAAACATCCTAAATAAATACTTCTCAAGTATATGTTTAACACTAATATAACTATATCATTTGAATATGTGATATCACAATAAAAATTATGAATTCATTTCCAGGAAACATCTCATATTTATAGTTTCATTGAGACCTGGAAATTTGTCAGCTCCTAAAAATATTTGCCAAAAGGACTCTTTACATTCTAATAAAAGTTTGAAATTACCACCAAATGTTACACTATTTACACTATCTAGAACAGAAAATGTAAACTTTTTAAATTCATTACAAATGATAGAATGCCTTGCTAATGCATTTTGTGTCTTTTTTCATTATAGCCAAAATGTGTTCACTAATTCTGACTTTCAAGGCTCTTGTGGTCATTCCCACATAATAACTTGGACATGTTTGGCACTGAGCAAAATAAACAACCATAGTACTGTGACATGTAAAATACTGTTTTGACCAATGTGTTGTTCGTAAATGCTTAAAGTGTACAAAAGATGAATTAGTGATGTATCTACACTGTTTACAACAGTGGCAAGAAAAGGTGCCTTTAGTTTGTATGACACCCGTTCTATTTGTAGTACATCTGTTTTCCTTTTTCTCAAGTATACTTTTTAGATTAACTACTTTTTTGAAAGTGAACATTGGTTTAATGCCTAAAATGTTCGCTAAATCTTGGTTGCCCAAGATAATCTTCCAGTTATTTACAATAATGTCTTTAATAAGCCACATCTCATTAGAAATGGGTAGCAAAAAGGAACCACTAAATTCCTTATTGTTCATAGTTGTTACTTCTGTGACCAGTGACCCTACTGTTAAAATAGGCCTTGCTGTGGTCTCATGAAGAAATGTTACTTCTCTTTCTATTGTTTTTAACCATGCCAACTTATAACCTCTATTGACAAAAAATCCCCTTAGATTATTTGTTTCACTCAGAAAAATCTCATTGTCAGATGTCAACCTGCTTAGACTAATGTATTGACCCTTTATAACCCCTTTCTTCATGTGGTAAGGGTGTATACTGTTTTTGTGCAAATACTGATTTGCAAATGTAGGTTTTCTATATATGGAACTTGAAAATTTTTTAAGTACATTGTCATAACTTAAATGTAAATCCAAAAAATTGATGTTAGTTCCAAATTCACCAACAGTGAATGTTAGACAATTTGTAGTGTTGTTCAAATAATGAACAAAGTCATGAAATTCCTGTAAGGTACCATTCCATAGAAAAAACAGATCATCTATGTATCTGGTGTAAAAGATGATCTTGTCTTTATAAATAGAATTTGCCACAAAAGTGTTTTCCCATTGTGCCATAGTCAGATTTGCATAGGCCGGAGCTACCCTTGCCCCCATTGCCACACCGAAACTTGCCTATAAAATTTATCATTGAATTTGAAAAGTTGTTTTGTAATACACATTCCATAAGACTACAAATGGTGTTAACCTTAATATTACTTAAATTTGTGTTAGCAACCAAATATTGTCTTAAATGTTCAATTCCAAATTCATGATCAATACAAGTGTATAAAGATTGTACATCCAAGGAAGCAAGAAAGAATTCAGATGTCAGAGGTTGTAATTCTCTAAGCTGTTCCAATAGATGCCAAGAGTCTTTTAAATAATATTTAGAACGTTGTACTATTGGATTCAAAGTGTAATCTAACCAAATGGAGATATTTTCTGTCTTACATTTGGGGCTGAGATAATTGGCCTAAAGGGGATCAAACAGGTTTTTGTAGTTTTGGGATACCAAACATGTTTCCCATTTTAGGAAATTCAACTAATAGGAAACTATATGTTGCATAGTCTATTTCATCTTGAATAAACATATCAAATAAAGTAGTATCTAATCTTAAAAAACTTTTTTGTATCATCTTAGTATCTACTTCTTGATAGACATGTTTGTCCATTAACAAAGCTTCCATTGAGTTTATATATTGTGAATTTTCCATAATTACTATTTTGCCCCCCTTGTCAGCCTTCATAATTCTTATGTCCATGTTGTCTTTTAAGTTTTTCAGAGCCGTTAACTCTGGCTCACTTAATTCTCAGGAAAGCTAGTGGCATTTGTGTTTCTCATAGCTTCCTCACATATGTTTTGAAAAACTTGAAGTGTACCCACTAGTGTGGATTAAAAGTACTAGCTTTCTTGGGACCTTCTTGTGTAGAGATTGTTGTAATGTCTTTCATAATGTATTTAAGATTTAATTTCCTAAGTGTTAATCTGAAATCTATTATGGTTTTTGTCTTATTAAAATGATTGGAAGGAATAAAAGAAAAACCTTTCTGTAAGAGACTAGTAGTCTCTTCAGAAATTTCCATATTTGACAAGTTGTGTATCTGTATTTCATATGAATTTAAGAGAACTGCCCCTACCATCTCTTTCTGTTTCTCAGCCTTCCCTTGGGTTTGTTCTGAACCACTTTGTTCCAAGTTGGCCCACGTTTGTTCCCCTGTTTGTCGACTAAAAAAGGACCTCCATTGGATCCATTGTCACCACAGTTATTGTCCGTATTTGTGGTATTGTTAGAAACTGTGTGACTATCATTGTTAGATGCACTAGCAACCTAACCATTCCTGTCACAGTTATTACAATTATCTAAGATAGGGGCTTCGATATTATTTGCCCCACCATTATTGCTCAACCTACTATTAGAGCCAGACACATTTCTTTTGTCATTTGAATCCACAATATGCTTGTTATTACAATTAGTATCATGCATATATTCTGTGTCAACATGTGATACCAAAACATAAGCTTTTTTGTTAGCATATGCTGTAATGTCTATTTTTAATTTCTTTTGCTTTCTTGAAATGATCGTCGCTCTTTGCCGGTCTGCTCTAGCAGTAATGCTGGAATACAAACTCGTAAAAATAGAAAAACAAGCAAAGTTCTTAATTTTAGAGTCTAAATCAGTCATTTGTTGTTTTAAGACTTGTAGCTGCTTTGTATAATGATTAATCAAAGCCGTCATCAATTTTAGTCCAAAGTCGTTAAATAAACCAGTCAGTTCTTCATACAAACTGTCCCCAAACGCTACACAGTTTGGAAATTTACTGTAGCGAAGACCTTGTGGGACACACTTGCGCTTGACACACTCAGCAAGATAACAGATTTCCAAATCTAGGTTTACATGTTTAAAAGTTAGTCTTTCAAGCTCATAGATACTTTGTTTACAGCTTTTTTGATTCTGTGATATCACATATTCAAATGATATAGTTATATTAGTGTTAAATATATACTTAAGAAGTATTCATTTAGGATGTTTTAAGAGTTTATATGTACTATATATAGTTTTCAGTAATTTTTTATGGTATGTCTTTAAATTTTATTCATTGCCATCAATTATGTATGTAAATTAATTGTGATTGAATAGTACTTAAACAGGTGTATGGATGGTGAAGTTGTTTCTGAGGAAGTTCACAGAAGATTAAAGTGAATGAAAGCGCTAAAAAACAACTTGTGGAGTCTCATAATTTGCTGCTGGGTTTAAGCTGACTTCGTTTTTCCAGAGTTACTTGGTTGCAGTGTCTTTCTGTTCTTTGAAGTTTTTGTACGTTTTCAGCTTTTTACCTTTGGCTAGATTTATGTCACAAGACCCGTTGATGGATTTATCCACCCATCCAATTCCAGAAGGATTTATGCATTTTTCTGAACAGCTAACAAGTGTTACTACTACAGCAATTCAAAAGGGTATCGAAAATGCTTCCAAACCAGGTACTTTTTCATTCGATGAGGGAAGTCAAAATGCGAACACCCGTAATCGTGGTTATTTGGCCAGCACACAGGATAACGGAAGTGCCAGCAAGTCGCAAGACATTCCTTTCGTGGGTCCGAGTAGTGTGGTGGAATATATCGCAAAAGATGCAGAAAACCCTTTTGAAAATATCCAGGACATTGAAATTGCTGACGAAGTAAGTAACACGGTGGATTCTGATTTTCAGAATCAAAAAAGCTGTAAACAAAGTATCTATGAGCTTGAAAGACTAACTTTTAAACATGTAAACCTAGATTTGGAAATCTGTTATCTTGCTGAGTGTGTCAAGCGCAAGTGTGTCCCACAAGGTCTTCGCTACAGTAAATTTCCAAACTGTGTAGCGTTTGGGGACAGTTTGTATGAAGAACTGACTGGTTTATTTAACGACTTTGGACTAAAATTGATGACGGCTTTGATTAATCATTATACAAAGCAGCTACAAGTCTTAAAACAACAAATGACTGATTTAGACTCTAAAATTAAGAACTTTGCTTGTTTTTCTATTTTTATGAGTTTGTATTCCAGCATTACTGCTAGAGCAGACCGGCAAAGAGCGACGATCATTTCAAGAAAGCAAAAGAAATTAAAAAGGGACATTACAGCATATGCTAACAAAAAAGCTTATGTTTTGGTATCACATGTTGACACAGAATATATGCATGATACTAATTGTAATAACAAGCATATTGTGGATTCAAATGACAAAAGAAATGTGTCTGGCTCTAATAGTAGGTTGAGCAATAATGGTGGGGCAAATAATATCGAAGCTCCTATCTTAGATAATTGTAATAACTGTGACAGGAATGGTCAGGTTGCTAGTGCATCTAACAATGATAGTCACACAGTTTCTAACAATACCACAAATACGGACAATAAATGTGGTGACAATGGATCCAATGGAGGTCCTTTTTTAGTCGACAAACAGGGGAACAAACGTGGGCCAACTTGGAACAAAGTGGTTCAGAACAAACCCAAGGGAAGGCTGAGAAACAGAAAGAGATGGTAGGGGCAGTTCTCTTAAATTCATATGAAATACAGATACACAACTTGTCAAATATGGAAATTTCTGAAGAGACTACTAGTCTCTTACAGAAAGGTTTGTCTTTTATTCCTTCCAATCATTTTAATAAGACAAAAACCATAATAGATTTCAGATTAACACTTAGGAAATTAAATCTTAAATACATTATGAAAGACATTACAACAATCTCTACACAAGAAGGTCCCAAGAAAGCTAGTACCTTTAATCCACCACTAGTGGGCACACTTCAAGTTTTTCAAAACATATGTGAGGAAGCTATGAGAAATATAAATGCCACTAGCTTTCCTGAGAATTTAAGTGAGCCAGAGTTAACGGCTCTGAAAAACTTAAAAGACAACACAGACATAAGAATTATGAAGGCTAACAAGGGGGGCAAAATAGTAATTATGGAAAATTCACAATATATAAACTCAATGGAAGCTTTGTTAATGGACAAACATGTCTATCAAGAAGTAGATACTAAGATGATACAAAAAAGTTTTTAAGATTAGATACTACTTTATTTGATATGTTTAGTCAAGATGAAATAGACTATGCAACATATAGTTTCCTATTAGTTGAATTTTCTAAAATAGGAAACATGTTTGGTATCCCAAAACTACAAAAAAACCTGTTTGATCCCCCTTTTAGGCCAATTATCTCAGCCCCCAAATGTAAGACAGAAAATATCTCCATTTGGTTAGATTACACTTTGAATCCAATAGTACAACGTTCTAAATATTATTTAAAAGACTCTTGGCATCTATTGGAACAGCTTAGAGAATTACAACCTCTGACATCTGAATTCTTTCTTGCTTCCTTGGATGTACAATCTTTATACACTTGTATTGATCATGAATTTGGAATTGAACATTTAAGACAATATTTGGTTGCTAACACAAATTTAAGTAATATTAAGGTTAACACCATTTGTAGTCTTATGGAATGTGTATTACAAAACAACTTTTTCAAATTCAATGATAAATTTTATAGGCAAGTTTCGGGTGTGGCAATGGGGGCAAGGGTAGCTCTGGCCTATGCAAATCTGACTATGGCACAATGGGAAAACACTTTTGTGGCAAATTCTATTTATAAAGACAAGATCATCTTTTACACCAGATACATAGATGATCTGTTTTTTCTATGGAATGGTACCTTACAGGAATTTCATGACTTTGTTCATTATTTGAACAACACTACAAATTGTCTAACATTCACTGTTGGTGAATTTGGAACTAACATCAATTTTTTGGATTTACATTTAAGTTATGACAATGTACTTAAAAAATTTTCAAGTTCCATATATAGAAAACCTACATTTGCAAATCAGTATTTGCACAAAAACAGTATACACCCTTACCACATGAAGAAAGGGGTTATAAAGGGTCAATACATTCGTCTAAGCAGGTTGACATCTGACAATGAGATTTTTCTGAGTGAAACAAATAATCTAAGGAGTTTTTGTCAATAGAGGTTATAAGTTGGCATGGTTAAAAACAATAGAAAGAGAAGTAACATTTCTTCGTGAGACCACAGCAAGGCCTATTTTAACAGTAGGGTCACTGGTCACAGAAGTAACAACTATGAACAATAAGGAATTTAGTGGTTCCTTTTTGCTACCCATTTCTAATGAGATGTGGCTTATTAAAGACATTATTGTAAATAACTGGAAGATTATCTTGGGCAACCAAGATTTAGCGAACATTTTAGGCATTAAACCAATGTTCACTTTCAAAAAAGTAGTTAATCTAAAAAGTATACTTGAGAAAAAGGAAAACAGATGTACTACAAATAGAACGGGTGTCATACAAACTAAAGGCACCTTTTCTTGCCACTGTTGTAAACAGTGTAGATACATCACTAATTCATCTTTTGTACACTTTAAGCATTTACAAACAACACATTGGTCAAAACAGTATTTTACATGTCACAGTACTATGGTTGTTTATTTTGCTCAGTGCCAAACATGTCCAAGTTATTATGTGGGAATGACCACAAGAGCCTTGAAAGTCAGAATTAGTGAACACATTTTGGCTATAAAGAAAAAAGACACAAATAATGCATTAGCAAGGCATTCTATCATTTGTAATGCATTTAAAAAGTTTACATTTGCTGTTCTAGATAGTGTAAATAGTGTAACATTTGGTGGTAATTTCAAACTTTTATTAGAATGTAAAGAGTCCTTTTGGCAAATATTTTTAGGAGCTGACAAATTTCCAGGTCTCAATGAAACTATAAATATGAGATGTTTCCTGGAAATTAATTCATAATTTTTATTGTGATATCACATATTCAAATGATATAGTTATATTAGTGTTAAACATATACTTGAGAAGTATTTATTTAGGATGTTTTAAGAGTTTATATGTACTATATATAGTTTTCAGTAATTGTTTATGGTATGTCTTTAAATTTTATTCATTGCCATCAATTATGTATGTAAATTAATTGTGATTGAATAGTACTTAAACAGGTGTATGGATGGTGAAGTTGTTTCTGAGGAAGTTCACAGAAGATTAAAGTGAATGAAAGCGCTAAAAACAACTTGTGGAGTCTCATAATTTGCTGCTGGGTTTAAGCTGACTTCGTTTTTCCAGAGTTATTTATATATTCTTATTTGTTTTTCATTGGTAACTACAGTATTACACAAAGAATCTCTAGTTCGTCTAGCAATTCTTCTTGTATCCTTGTTAAATATAGTCTGCTCAGTATATGTGCTGTGTTTAACACCTTGCATTATTTGTATTTCACGTTCATATCATATTTCTGTAGACTAAGTGGCATCCTATACAATCTCTGACATGCCAAGCACAATGAATTTCTGAAATGTACTGAAAATGCTTGTGGCTTATTTCTACCCAAGCTTATTCACCATGTAGATATTCATGGCATTTTTCACATCTTTGCATATACAGTATTGCAGTGTTGTTTACTGTTTTTTATCTATCTGAGCATATCCCCTATGAGTACCTGTAAATGCTAGGGACCTATACCAAACGCATATAGTCTCTTTCAGGGCTACAGTTCTTATACCATTTGTACTGGCATCTACTTGAAGCATAACTGGCTTAATCATTCTATAGTATTTAACTTTGGTAAATCTACAACTAGTTTCTTCATGATTTCAAAACTCTGCTTGTTTTTTGCTTCAGTTTCAGGCTATATCTTGCTCTGGCATCTTTCCTAGATCCATAGGTACCTCAGACATTGTGGATGCACACTTTACAAAAAATGCACCATTACTAGAATCTTCTGACATAACTAATTCTCCTCTCATTTTTTTTGTATCAGGATTTAGATCCCTACTTTCAGTCCTGTGATTTTTGAGTATCAGCAAGCTATTTCAGACTTGACATTGTAACACTCACTTTTATTTATTTTGAAAACTTGTCTTAATACATTTATCAGATGCATTAACCTTTTGTCATGTTGTTTATGTGTCTTAGCTCAGATTATCAACTATGTTTACAGCACCTGACAAGCCTGTGATTACCTATGTAACATCTCGGTTGCTGATAAAATAAAAAAAAAAAGAAATCAAATCAAACAGTATATCCTAATGGTGCATGCAATGTATAGTTTGTGACTATGTTTTACTGTTTATTTATTTACATTTTAGTTGCTCGCAGCAGGACCAACTGCAGGCTCATCCCAGGTTACCTTAAAAACAGTAGCAATAAAAGTCTAATAATAATAATCAACAGTGAAACACAAAGGTGATACAAAAAGTCACAAAAAATAGAGAGCTATATGGTAGGTACAAAACTGTACTTTCTTAACGTGTTAACTCATCTCAGGCTTAGGAAGATGCATCATGTGTTTTTTTTTTTTTGCGCTCATATCCTGCAGTCTCCCGATTCCATCTTTGGCCAAAGCTTCGTGTGACAAATGCTAATTCTCCAGTTTGCCCTTTCCTTAGCCCCAAAGCAGTTTTGGAAACAGTGTTTTTCATGCAGGGAGTTATTTCATCTGAATTGCACTGCATTGTATAAGCTGACTTCCCTCTGTCTCTTGTATTCAGACAGCTGACCAGCTTCATGTGCATTGTAATGGCTCATAAAAAGAGCCTGTAACGTCTATCAATTTCATGCAGTTTTACTTTAATTTTAGCTAGTCCAAATTCATTCATGAGCATTTGTATGTCCTTAGTATACGTAGTTAATGAGTTGGGCAAATTTGTTTCAGGTCTTTACCATCTTTGTAACTAATGCAATTGTTTTCTGCTTTCAAGGCATTCATACTTCATTTATTATTATAGCAATACCCCATGGCTGGGTGTGGGTAATGATGGATTTTACCCACTGTTGGTGTGGTTTGGTCAACAGAGTTGAAGCTTGAGTGACCAAAGTCAACCGTGGGTAAATCCATCATTACCCACACCCAGCCTTGGGCTGTTGCTATTATGCAATGACATTATTTAAGAAAAATGTTATTTACTTTTCTTAAATAATGTCTTTGTACAACGTCGCTGTGATGCTCTTCTGCATTTTCCCCAGTGTCATGGGGCTTTCCTGATGTACTGTGCATGTGTGTGGGACTTATGTTCCCACACTTACGTAGTACATCAGTGCTGTGTAAAGGAAGCAATGGAGAAATGAAGATCTCAGTTGCCTTTTTTGTTTTGTTTTTTAATTTAAAGAAATGAAATCTGGATTTCAAAAGAACGGGAGAGACAGGAGAGATAATATAAGGATAATCAAGTGAATTTGTCTAGTTTTGTATAACATACATGATTATCCTTGTATTTGTCTTTCTCCCATCTCTCTCATTCATTTAAAGCCTCTGTTTTTTGTAAGTTTTTTTTTTTTCTTATGAAATAAAAGTAAAATTTTCATAGCTCATGTTAATGGAAGAAAGTTTGGGTGGCCAGACTTTTTTCTATTGGTATATGCTTGATTTACAGTGGGCAGGCTGGTTGGGCTGACCAAGCAGTGTGTTCATTTTTGAATGTTAGTGGCCAGTCATTGTATAATATTTTATTATGTATATTTGTTTAATGGGATAGTGCCTTTATCTCAGCTCCACCAATTTGCAGGCACAGCCTGGGTGAGTAGGACCAAATAAGAAGTGAAAAAAAACATTTACAGATATAAGGATAGACTAAAAAACCAAATATATTTACATATTTACAAATGCAAGAATATACTACAACATTTAGTTCAGGAAGCAGTTTATGATGTCATAACATGGATGGAAATATGGACTTATGCTTAGCAGAGCTTTAATGACCTTAGATGGCTTATACTACAGGGATAGCAGCATATCATTATATGGAGCGGTATGAAGACATTACAAGAGACAAGTAAAAATAGTTGTAGGAAAGCATACCGTGGGCAAAAGAGAAAAGGTGAGAAGCATGTGGAAGGAAGAGGAGTAGAAAGATGTGTGAGAGAGATGCAAATTGAAGAGGAAAGTAGGATCAATGAGAGGGAGGAAAGTAGGATGGATGAGAGGCAGTGAGTAAGGGGATGATAAGATGAGATAAGGAAGGATAAGATGGGGATAAATGGGGTGTGAGACGAAAGTAAAAAAAAAAAAGAACAAAAGTAAAAAGTATGTTTTCTTTTAAAGGGAAAAAAATTATCCTTGTTTCCCATCTTTCCTAACCTAGAGTAGTCCAAATACAGGCTTTGCTGTATTCTGGACTTTTGGAAAGTTCCTGTGTTGCCCATTTCCTTTCTTGGATAAAGGGATGCTTCTTTGTTCACCAGTGGCAGTGGGGAGCTTGGAGCAGCCTATCTATCCCTGGAGGAGTGTTCCCAGCACAAGAATCTTGTAGTCTATTGGCCGTTTTGGGCCAGTTTCTAGCTCTTTCAAGTCCCCCTGTATAAAACCCACTTTGGCGCGGGTTTTGCACTTGTTACTACTCGGTCAAGCTCCTTGTGGTCCTGCAGAGTGGTGCTAGCAGCAGAGAGGCTAAAAGAGCGACTGCTAACCTGATAAAAGTGTTTGTTTTCCTGCTACTACCTGGGCGACTGTCCGATCTAGCTAAACTGCAAGTATTTCTGCTTCCTGAACTGTTTTAAACTGTTAAAGTTGTTTTTGCACCTGCACTTTTAAAGTTTGTCCTGTTTGTTGCTTTTACCTGTTGAGGCTACGTATTTATTGCATTTTCCTGCTGTTTGTTGCAAAAAAAAAAATTATCCTTGTTTCCCGTCTTTTCTGACCTAGAGTAGTCCAAATACAGGCTTTGCTGTATTCTGGACTTTTGGAAAGTTCCTGTGTTGCCCATTTCCTTTCTTGGATAAAGGGGGTTTTCTTTGTTCACCAGTGGCAGTGGGGAGTTTGGAGCAGCCTATCTATCCCTGGAGGAGTGTTCCCAGCACAAGAATCTGGTAGTCTATTGGCTATTTTGGGCCAATTTCTAGCTCTTTCAAGTCCCCCTGTATAAAACCTGCTTTAGCGCGGCTTTGCGCGATTTTGCGCATAGCGCAGCATTGGGCAGCACCGCTTAATTGGGTTTAAACCATTCTCGGCTCCACAAAGTCTGCTCTTCACTTTTTCCCTTAGAACTGATCTAGTTCTCATAATAAACACCCTATTCCCACTCTAAAGCCTGGCACTTGCTCACTAAAGCAATTATATAAGTCAGCACTAAAAAATTAAAAGCACTACACCCTCACAAACTCCCCTTGAGTACTTTGTTCCCCATTGGCCCTTTTTTCAATTATAAAGGGATTCCCAATACTATTCTAGCATGTCCAAAGGTCAGTTGTCAATCTCCTCTCTGGTCCAGCTGGTGAATCTGGGAATCTTGAGGCAATGTTACAACTGCCTCATGTACACAGACAACCCTCTCCTCCTCCCAACAAATTCCAACACATGTGAGAGATGCAACCATATAGCCAAACTGGAGGCTAAGCTCTCTCAACTCAGTACTGGCGTAACCAGTCAGGAGGAGAAGGAAACCACACTCACTACAATTCCAGTCTCACATAGACCTACCACGACAGCAAACCAAACACATAAACACACAAAACATACTCGGAAGCTCTAAATAAAAGTCTGCCTAAGCAGCAGAGACCTCCAAAGCAGACACCCAAGCAACCGCTACCCCAAAACAAAACACGTGCAACACATAGCTCACAAAGCCAGTGTGCTGAACAGTCACAGCCCTTAAGGCGAAACAACACACCTGATACACTTGTAATAGGTGACTCTATCGTCAGGCACACTGATGTCCCGCTCACCAGGCTGAACAAGGAGAAGGTCACGGTGAGCTACCTGTCGGGCGCTAGGATCCGCCATATAACACAAGCACTCAGGTCACTCCAAGGCAAGTACAAATATGACTCAGTCATTGTCCATGCTGGTGTGAATGACCTGAGACATATACCTCTCTGGACTACATGAAAAGAGACATAGAGGAGCCCTCTGAGCATGTAGCCCAGGCCGGTATGACCCTGACCTTGAGTAGCATCTTACCCTCACCAAGAATGATGCCACAATATGAAGACAAGATGATCAATTTCAACAATTGGCTTAAGTATTGGTGTCATTCAAAGGGGATCCAATGCCTGTCTGCCTGGGATGACATGCTCGACAAGCCACGATGCTTCGCTAGGGACAGCTTGCACCTGTCACCCCTGGGGTTTTGGATATTGGCAAAGGCTCTTGCCACCCCTATAGTGCCTTTTTTAGGCAAGGCTCAAAAGACAAACCCACCTCCATAGGTATCACAAGGGATAAGAAACTAAGAGTAATGCTACTCAATGCCAGAAGTCTAAACCTCAAGATGCACACACTCGAAACTCTCCTTAGCATGGAGAACATCGATATCTGTGCAGTAACAGAAACCTGGTTCAAGGCTCCCGAGAGCACCCCAGCACTACCAGGTTATACCTCATAGCATGTTTTTCGGCCCCAAAACTTGGACCGAACCACAAAAGGAGGGGAGTATCAATATTCGCCAAAGATACCCACACCTCCAGGTTGGTGGCACAGCACGAAGCATCAGAGACTATCCATGTGCAACTAACAGTGGGTAAAACTGCCTTCCAGTTTATAGCTTGCTACAGACCACCCTCCCAAACCCAGGAACCCCACTCGGCCTTCCTGAGAACACTGGAAAATATGAAGGTCTCTCCAAACACCATTATATTGGGCGACTTCAACTACCCTAACATAGACTGGGAGCATTACTCTAGCTCCAACACCCTAGCCCAAAGGTTCCTAGAATTTATAAACTCAAATGCTATGGAACAACTTGTTGCCACTCCCACAAGAGGGGAAAACATACTGGACCTGATCATCACCAACATGGGGACTCTATGCTCCAGACCAGAAGTGTATCCCTCACTGGTAAGATCAGACCATAAACTAATCTCACTAGATATCCACATCCCGTCCCCAGCCCCTGCCCAGAAAACCACAGTGAAAAACTTTTCTAAAGCAAATTTCATACTCCTCAAAACCGAGGTGGAATCCTTCAAAGCCCCTGGGCCTTGGAAAATACGGCCCAGATCACAGAATCCTTTATAAACGCATTCTATGAACACCTTCAGGAATGCATGGATCATGCAATCCCAAATAAAACCAGGACCCAATCCTCCAAAGTTAGGCGTCCTGTCTGATGGACCCTAGCCATAAGCAAACTATACAATAGAAGGAGGAAGCTACTACATGATAGAGCAAAATCCCAAAAAGGGAAGGCATCTCTGATCAGTATTAGCAAAAAACTTCGGGCACTCATAAAATCGTCTAAGGCCAGCTTTGAGAGAAAAATTGCACAGGACACTAAGGATAATCACAAGGCTTTCTTTAGTTATGTTAGAAACATGGGTGGGAATTCCTAGATATGCTCAGAAGTAGTCCAAAATGACAAAAAATACACCGAACCCACAGACATTGCCAACATCCTAGCTGACAGGTTCAGCGCAAACTTCTCCCCCCCTTCTCCACCAAAAGGGCAAATATCTATCCCAGCCAGAGTGCTGCCCCCCTGACATCTCGGATGCTTAGGTAAGAGCCGCCCTCTCCAAAGCAAAAAACACAGCATCAGTGGGACCAGACGGTGTCCCGGGCTGTGTCCTACATGAACTCCAAGAAGAACTAAATCCAAACATAAAACTACTGTTCAATCTCAGCCTTACTGCAGGATATATGTACCCAAAGAGTGGCGTACAGCAACAGTGATCCCTCTCCACAAAGGTGGTGCCTCAACAGATCCTGGAAACTATCGCCCCATAAGCTTGACTAGCTTGGTCTGAAAAGCTATGGAAAGGATCATCATGGACCTCATAAATAAAGATATTGGGGACCTACAGACACTGGATCCTACCCAGTTCGGCTTTGTTAAGGGCAGATCCTGCCTCTTAAACCTGGTTGATTTCTTTGAAACAGTCACTAAGGCCATTGACGAGGGGAAGGTGGTCCACACAGCCTACCTGGACCTTGCAAAAGCCTTCGATACAATACCCCACTCGGGCATTATAGATAAGCTCACCAGCTTAAATATAAACCCCTATGTCACTAGATGGGTTGCAAACTGGCTCAAGGAAAGAACCCACATGGTTAGAATTGCTGGAGCCATGTCAGACTGCAAACCAGTTACAAGTGGCATCCCACAAGGCTCAGTCCTGGGACCTCTCTTGTTCGGTATATATTTCTCGGAGGTACAGGCTAACACGGAGGGACTGTGGCTGACCAAGTTTGCAGATGATTGCGAACTGGACGCCATAATCGACTCTCCAGCCGACACAAGCATCCTACAAAAGGGCCTCATAGAAACAGACAACTGGTGCCAGAGCCATGGCCTCAAGCTAAATGCCAAAAAGTGTATAGTCATCCCCTTTGGCAAAAACAAAGTGCCCACAAATTACCACATAGGTGGTAATCCATTAAGTACGGAAGAAGTAATTAGGGACCTGGAGACCCAAGTTGATAGCAATCTCTCATTTGACAACCATGTGGCCAAAGTGGTTAGAAAAACATTTTATATAGTCCACCTAATCATGAAGGGATTCACATCTAGATCAGGGGAGGTCATCGTGCCTCTTTACTCATCCCTCATCAGGCCCATAATTGAGTACAATACCCCTTTTGAGATTTACTTTACCAGACACCTGCAGCAGCTGGAAAGACCCCAAAAGTACCTCACCAAGAGGATCAAAGGGCTCAAACAGATGCCATATGCTGCCCGGTTAAAGAAACTCCAGCTCTACTCAGTGGCATACTGCCTGCTCAGAGGCGATCTGTACCTGACGTATAAAGCCATGTCCAACCTGGAATTAATGGACATGCTGCACCTCAGAAAATCCAAATCCCATCGAGCTACGTGCTCGAGAGACTTGAACCTCAGCACTGAAATAAATAGGTCATGCTGTAGGGACAGATTCATAACCCAGAGGCCCCCTTCACTCTGGAATAAAATCCCAGTCCAGGTTAGGCAGTCCCTCATTGACTCTCTTCAAGAGGAATCTTGATGAGTGGATGGGAGATAGTAGGTTTACCCCGGGTATCACTTCTGTGTCACTGTTAGACAGAGGCACAGTATACTAACCTCGAAAAAGGGCATAGCAAAATTCATTTAAAATGGGTGGCAAAAGCCAAACACACTCTGGCTAGGCTTATAAATGCCCTAGGGCAGATAGCCTAGTATGAACCTATAAAAACCTATAAAAAACCTATACTGAATTTACACTGTGTTACTGTGTACATTTTACAAGTGGAAAAGTGAAATCAGAGGACTAGTAAGAAAATAGTGAGAAGCAGATTTAGGCAGCCTTGAAAATTGAAGATGGCAACACTAGGTGTTTAGAGTACAAAGCAAAAGAGAATCTAAGGTAATGACAGACTCAAAGGTTTGATAGAGAGATTGAGAAAGGTACATGTAAGAAGACAGTTATCAAGGAGAAAGAGAAGCTATGTACTTATATGCAGGAAACAGAAACTTAGTAATAGCCAATAGAGTAGCAGCAGAGCTGTACCTAGAAATTCTCGTACCCTGTGCTAGTCTATTTCCAGTCTGGAGCCCACCTCAACTTCAAGTTGAGGAAATATGTGTGTGTGTGTGTGTGTGTGTGTGTGTGTGTGTGTGTGTGTGTGTGTGTGTGTGTGCACACACACACACACACACACACACACACACACACACACACACACACACACACACACACACACACACACACATATATTCTCAAATGTAAGTACTAAAAGAAAAAATGTACTCAAAAACATCTCTTTTTCCTTCTCTTTTAAACTGTAGCAAACTGTTTACTGCATTTTTTTGCAAGCAGCTTCCTACAATTTAACCTACAGTACATAGAAAACACTAAGGTGTTTCAGTCCTGACTGCAAATGCAATACCAGCTTATGTACTAATTACAATTTGGCATCTGTCAACAGAGTTTCTTAACACTTTTCACCCAGGGGGGCTGCCCCCTGTGCCCATGCTAGCCAATCTTCTGAGTAGTGGTATACATGGGGTGATGTGTGAGGAACTTAACCTAGTGCTGAGCAGTGTTGATTGAGTGAGTTATCCCATGAACTGGCATTTGCATTTTTATTACTGAAACAGATACTGCTTGAGTTGGGGTCAAAACTCATCATAGTTAGTTTACTCAGTAAGATAGTAATGAAGGGACTGTCACAGTTTTGGGCTAAGGATAGAGAAACAAAAGCCAGCAGTATGTAATATAGTAGGTGGGGTTTGTAGAGTAAGGCCTAATTTACCCTAACTTCTGATGTTGTATATTGGGGTGTTAGTCTTAAGTTTCATAGCAAGTCGAGAAGGGGAGCACCTTAGTTAATTAATTTGAATAGATGGGATTCCAAAAGTATGTTAGATCTGGCTTGTACAGGGAGACAGTCTGCCTTGGATAAAGTAAGGCAACAGTGTTCAAGGCAAGGGGAATTCAACATAAAACAGAACATTTTATTAAATAAGAATTGTAGTGTTCATATGTTTTTGTTAGAAGAGATGGCAAACAAGAGTAAGCCATACTCAAGTTGTGCAGGTAGAAAGCCTTTCCCAATGGCTGCCCTAGCTGGTGATGAAAACAAATGAGATATTTTTTGAGACCACAGAAGGAGGTAATTGATTTTACACCTATGTTTTTGAATATGCTCATCTATCTTAATCTGCTTCAAAACATGAGCTGCATCTAATACTGAAAATAGCTTAACATTTTGCATTTCTGAGAAGCTGTGTTCAAATGTAAACAGTCACTATACTCTATTTTGATCACACTATTCAAAATATATGGAGCAATATGATACTAGATCGTATCTGTGTATAAAAATGTAAATATCTTGTTTTCCTATTGAATTGCCTCTAGGTTATTATTAAAGATACCAGAGCTTTCCATTTGTTTCAGTTTGCAGTTTGTTTTACACCTTAGTACTGTTGGTTCTTTGCCTGCAGCATGCATCATTAACACTGACTGTATAATATTTACTTCAATATAATATTATTATGAAAAGCTTCTTATACTTGTAATTAGATCAGCATCGGCAAGAAGTATTAGAGATGAGACAGGAATGCCATTTAAGTCACCATGTAATTGTTTACTTTTTTGGTTCAATTAGAAAGTTGCAGCTTTTTTACCTTTTTTTATTTACATTTTGTTAAACTGGCATATTTTCCAGAATGCTTGCTTTGATTTTTTTTTTTTTTACTGAAGCATTATTTTTCAGAACTTATCTAGAAAATGGACTGTCTGGGTTGGGGAAGAGCTTATATATGTATTTGGGCTTTATTTTGTTAGTTGATACACAATTTCAAAAATATTAGTTATACCTCCATAAAATATTTTTTGTGGATCTGAACAGTATAATAGATGTCTTATCTGCGCACTGGAAAAAATGCAGTCTATGCTTTTACTATTCAAGTTTGTTTTATAAAATCTAACATTTTACAAGTCACTTAACTCAAATATTAGGAGTATTAGAATATTTAATTATTATGAACTAAAATGAATTTTGGACATTCTCTACTTATGAAATAAAAACACATAGCCCAGAAGGACATAACACATACAAACTCAAAATATGAAAAAAAAGAAATGCTGTAGAGGAATGCCAACCACTGGAAATCCCTTTATTCAGAATAAAAATGGTGAACCACTTTCATATCTTTCACATTAACAAAATTAATTTGTCAAAATAACTTATGTGTGTACAAGCCTGGTTAAATCTTTTCACAATATTACATGACTTACAAAACTACCAAGTGAGCCACTTCAAGTCACTTTGCATGTGTGTCAACATCATTTAAAGGGTTTAACATTATTTTCTATCTTCTTTCATATATTTTAATCATACTATTTTGAAAAAGGAGGGAGAGTGAAAAATACTTAGGCTCTCTGTGCAAATTAAAATCAGTCACTTCGAGCCTCAGATTGTATATGTCTGGATAGTAATTATTTAATGTATTAAAAGTTCTTAATTTGAGGACACTCAAATTAAAAGTGTCTCTGTTCATTTACTCCAGGAGGCTTATTTACATTGAAACACATGCTGTTATATATCTGTCAATGCACTACTGGAAAATATTTGTGACCCCCTCATAAACAACATATACAACATTGATGGTTTTGCGCAAGTTATAAAAAAAGGATTTTTGTGTGACATTAATAAATAAGATGTCAGGAAAATAAACAGAGAAACTTGCCCATGTCTTAACACCAAAAACAGCAATCTAAGATACAACCTTAACAGTAACAGCTATGTGTATGCCTTTCTCAGCATTTTCCATTTACTCACATATCAGAATTTTTTTGACAACATGAAAAAATCAAAAGTAATCAAGGACATTTTTGAGATTGTTGCAAGGGTTATTTTATTCTTAAATAAAAAGTGGACTCATTTAGAAATGTTAGAAAGAAGATGTACGGATCCTGGTAAATAGCCAGGTATGTTCAAATGTTGATTTTGCTCATACTGTAGAAGAATTTATGAGGGGCTGTTTTAATTGCTACATATGGGTAAACTTTTAGTATGTCTAGTTATTTTATATGTAACATATCAGGCTTGCTTTATGTGGTATTTTGCTGGAGTTGTGACAGGTTTTACATTGATATAACATGAATCTTTTCACAGTATGTGTGTGTGTGTGTGTGTGTGTGTGTGTATATATATATATATATATATATATATATATATATATATATATATATATATATATAAATATATATATATATATATATATATGTGTGTGTAAAATCACTATCATTCCATCAGTACTGAAGCCATTAACAAAGAACTATGCAAAGTTGTGTCATTTGCAAAAGTTTATAAATTTATAATGCAGGCATTACAGAAAGGTGCCAAGGAGTAGTCATTTAATACTGTATGAGAATGAAGAGATACAGTGGCAGTTATTTTTATAAAGTTTGTACACCTACCTCAAAGCAAACAGAGCAGACACATATAAAAGGTATCCAAAATGAAAAAAAATAGTCACTGAAACATGGCAGATAGCAGAAACAAAATTACACTTTATTAAATGAAAATAAAAATGGTAAGCGCTTTCACAATTACAAAGATCGCGTCTTCAGACCAAGAACAACACAGACTCATTATTCATATATAAAAATAGCAGCCAATCAATTAAATCATATAAATCATTTATGAAATCACTACATATGAACTATTGCTCAAGGCAGCAAATACATCCTAATGTGATTTTAAGCAAAAAGAAACAATTAAAATGCACCATATACAAACGTACATAAAACTTATAAATAACATATAATAAGACACATAAAAACAACAAATATGCCCAAGACTTTAAAATATTAAAGAACACAGCAAGTATTTTAAACATTATTAAAAAAGTTTTAAAATCTACAATACCAGAACCTAAGGAGCCTACGAGCTTTCAGGGCCTGTCTCAAAGACACATGTCCATTCAAACTTGATCCCCTGTCTGCTCTCATCTTAAAAATCCATCATAGTTCTGATTTCTCTGTAGTATTACTAATATCTCCTAAACATGAGCTAGCAAAAATATGACCTATGACTAAAAACTTAAAGTTATGCTGAGTCCCTTTATTAAGCAGATTCTGACTTCGTACCCATCAGACATTCTATGCTACTACAATCATTCCATCACCTTTATTACATCATTAGAGCAGTATTTCAAAGGGTCCTTTTCTTTGGAGCTTTTTCACCCCATTATTCATGGCTTTGGCCAGATTTCTGGCTCTCTGATACTGGCAGGTTTTCTCCTAGCAGTTAGCAGCATGGCCTTTCTTTGCATTTTGTAGATTGTGTTATGTTGGTGTTATGGACCCCATGACACTACCTAACAGGGCACTGTGGGTGAGGCATGTGCATTTGCCACACGCTTGTAGGCCAGCTGTGACAGAGGACAGCAATCTGTAGCAAGGCAGTACATTCTGATGATCATATGTTCCCAGGCTGCTGGCAGAGGACAACCCTGAGATAGCACCATTAAGTTGACTGTGGGTGCTACTGACAATTGCTTTCTCTTTGTCTTGAGTCCTCACTTTAGTTGATGGCTGGATGCTGCTTAAGGCTAGGGATTTTACTGCATTTCTATGGTACTATGGGGGGGTGATACATCTGTACACAATATACATTTGAAGAGACTGTGCTTATATTTGCTTAACATTTTGGTCCCATTATCATAGTGGTGTTCCCTATCTTTTGGTCTACAGGCATGACAATATCAACCACAGGTCAGATTGTTCTTATTTATTTATTTATTTATTTTATTTTATTTTATTTTACATTTGTTGACCGGGAATGTCCGACTAGGTTCCACAGATCCTGTTTTCAGCGGAGGCCCTCGGGGAGAATGCTCCCAGATGTGTGGAATGAATGAGGAAACCCGAGGAAACCAGGGAAAGCACAGGACAACACAGAGGGGAACAATGCAACCCACACAGCGACACCCCAGCAGCAGGTGGGGGCGAGAACAGACCTCTGTTTGCCGCTGTTAGGCCGCAACGCCAACCGTCATAGACATTTGTAATTTCATACTTCTTACCTTTCAAAGCCACACTGCCACTGCCAGACCTGCTGTGATATCACTGTGTAAAACTCTGTAGGTGGGGATTACATGGGTGTAGCCATGTGGGAGCCTTTGCCAAGCATTTCTGTATGTTTTTCTACAGCTGATATGCTGGATGATGCTGGGGATTGGTATGGGACCTCCACTTTGACATCCATGCATGTGACCTATGACCCCTCCAGTTATTTGGCTCACCACATATACTGCAGTGATATTTGTCAACTACAGTGGTACTGCATGGTGTGTGTAGGCCAGTACTGGCAATACACTTCCTGCTGTCCCACAGAGCTGTCAGTTGTCTGCTACTATCCCAGTAAGCCACCCCATTCCTTTGCATGCTTGAATCAATACCATAGCTGTGCTATCAGAAAATTCCACTCCATTCATTCATTTTGTTAAGGAGACTGACTTACTTTATGCCGGAGGCTGTTGTGAGGGTGGTGCTTGAGGTCTGACTATGTTGGATGCACACAATACACTGCCTATACATGGTAGGGTACAGGTGGTGTGTTGTTTAGCATCTATTTTACTGTGTGTGTGAGTCAGAGAGAGAGAGAGATCAGTCCCTTGGGTCCATACAGTGTCAGTGTATGTGCTATGCATTGCCTCTTTGCCAAGGACAGGGCATACTGGGCACGCCTCCATCTGCCTACAGGAGCTGGCTCAGGATGTTCATCCTCTGAATCCCTCTGTGCCTGTGGAGATCTTGGCAATGGTGGTGGGCTGTGTGGCCCTTCCCTGTTTTGTTCCTGCTGCAGCTGTTTCTACAGGATCATACTGTGTAGCATGGCACATACTATGAACATGTGTGCACATGTGGCTGGAGAGTACTGCAAGGCTCCACCAGATATGTCAAGGCAGTGGAACCATGACTTGAGCATCCCAAACACATGCTCTATAATGATCCTGGTTTGTGTGTGTGCCTCATTATGGCATTCTTGTGTGGATGTGTGTGCATTTCTGATGGGTGTCATCATCCACTGCTCCAGTGCATAGCCAGCATCCCCCACCAGATGGCCTTATTGGATGTCCCCACTGGCAAACACCAAGTACACCGAGTGACAAATGCCAGATGTGGGAGTCGTGATAGCTTCCAGGGCTGCCAGCACACACATTCATGATAATGCCCTGGGCATCACACATGACCTGGCAGTTGATGGAGTGCAGCTCCTTGCAGTTTAGGTAGACCCTACCATGGTCACCGGGTGGTGTTTTGATGTGGATGTGCATGCAGTCTATGGCACCCAGTACCTCCAGGTATTCTGCTACATGGTGGAAAAGATGCATATTGCTGGTCCTCTCCTTACAGGTGCTGGAGAAGTAAATGTGCTCAGCGGCATGCAGGCGCATGGCATCCAGGAATTGGTAGAGTATTCTGGATGCAGATGCCTGTAAGACCCATGGTATCCCCAATTGGTCTTTGGAAAGTACCTGTAGCTAGTATTCTTAAGGCTACACATACCTTGGTATCCACTGGGATGGATTCCCTTCTGTTGGTTCTGGGTCTGAGGTGAGGCTGGCACAGCTCAACAAGTTGCTGAAGTATGTCCCTGTCTACCCTGTAGCGCTCTACTATCTCCACATCATGTAGCCCCTGGTAGGTTACCTGGGTCTGAACACTCTTCTCCTCCTCCTCCTCAGTCAGAGTTGGTTGTCAGCATTATCCTCCTCACCACCCTCAGTCACTAGCACATACTGATAAATCAAAGCAACACCAGCCCCTAACATGTTTTTTTAGTTTTGTCAGTTTAAAATCCCCCCGAATGTGTACACGGGTGGTGTAGAGTTTGTGGGGAAAAACAGACTGAAAGGTGTCTGCATAGGTTATAGTAGTGTGCTGAGCTGCTGCCTGTGTAATTGGCTGATTCTGATACAGTCCACCTGCCAGCTATGGTAGTTCGCCTTGATTGCCTTCCTTCTGCTGTTTCCCCTTCCCATGTTCTCCCTGTTTAAGCCCTGATGCATGTTGCGCATTCCCGATGCTCAAATGTAAACAGTTCTGCTATTCCCTGTGTTTTTTTTTGTTTTGTTTTGTTCTAGACCTGGAGTGCACTATGCACACCCGTTTAGGTAAAGTAAACACTTTTAAGCAGAACTGGCCCTCCCTGGATGTGAACACACTGCATTTCATGGAATAAGTAAATACAGCCTCAGACATACCCCCTTCCTTAGCTGTGCTTAGCTAAGGGCAAACAAGGGCCACTGAGCGCCAATGTGCTTACAGCAAGTATGATACACCCCCTTTTCATGTTAGCTGCTCCTCCTGTCTACACAGTGGTTTTAGCGCACTTACACGGTTAGGTGCAGTCTGACACTTAGAAGAAATATGTGATTCAGTATAAACCCCCTCATTTGCATACAACACTGCCTTACTCCATAGTTACCACACTAAGGCTGGCCCTTTCCCCTTAGCAACCACTATTCCCTGGTATTGTTTTCATTTTGCATGCCATTGACTATAATGGCAAAATGCAGATTAGCATAAGGCAGTGGTGTTCATGCAGGAATAGTGTAGGAGCACTTGTGCACATCCCGGGAGCTCTATACTGAATTGCTTGGTGGACATATTGCGTGTAGCAGCTCCTGCATTATTCCTGCACATCGGGCAGGGCTTACTGAATCCCGGGGATGGTTTAAATCCAATAAAAGACATCAAGTAGTAACCTGCAACTTTAGAAAATCTTCTTTGCCCCCATGCAAAGCTTAAAATTTCTATTCTGTCTTTAACTTTTATTTTTAAAAAGGACTATTCAAAAAGTAGTTTAGGATTAGATGTACTTTCATCTTACATTCATTTATTTATTCGACATTTGTTAACCAGGTTTGTCTGGCTGGGCAGCTTGCCCTTTTCAGCAGAAACCCAAGCAGAAAAGCTGCATTACAAAAAAGTTAGACATACATAGAGTGTTAAACAATTGGAGGAATAAAGTATTTGTCTAATACATGGCTAGCATCAAAAACATCATGCAATAATTGGGAAATAATAGTTATGACAAGGAACATGAAACATTAAATATGACATGGAAAAAATATATAAGGAAAGTAAATAAATCAAGATACATTAAAAGATCTTTTTTATTTTTGTTTGTCTGCCTTTTTTATCATACCCAGATGATGGGTTTTCTCTGGGCGTTTCTATCTCATTCCAAAGACATGCGGTAGTTGTACTGAGCACTCAGAAGTGGCTGTAGGTATGAGTGTACATGCATGTGTGTGGTATGAAAGAACAACTGTGGCAGGGCTAGCTTCTCTACAGTGTGAATACTGGCTTTAGGTAATTGTCAGTGTAAGAGTCAACTTGATCCATGTACAAAGAAGGGAAATGAATTGCTTTCATTTTCTTTTCTGGATTGAACTGCAGTTATGGAGTGTCTGTAAAATGACACATTTATAATCATATTTATAATTATTCTATGAAGCTGCAAACTTTATAATTGTAGATCTGATGACTCCATTATAGTTTTATTGAAGAGTACACATTTTTTGCTAGCTGATCCTATAAGATGTAATGATGTAATGCCGACCTGAAGTGGCGTAAGGGGGACCTCTTGGAGCAGTGGATGCAAAGTGTAATGTAAGCAATGTTAAGCATTGCACAGGCCAAGTTAAGAAGTGTAAGCAATGTGTAGACCAGTTAAGTCAGTGTCCCCAGTGGTATACCCCTTTAAACAATGCCAACCTCAGGTAAGCAGGTTTTCCCGTAGCTTAACTTTTTCAAAACTGTTCAATCATTGAAAAGTGTGGGAAAACAGCCCTACTTAAACCCAACAGGCAGGAATACATCTCATAACTGGTTGTAGCTTCCCCTTGCATGCACCATGTCAGGAAGGGGAGAAGCTGTGCGATTTCAGGTGCAGTGCTGGTGCATCCAGGAGTCCAAAGTCATGCAGGACTCCTTGTCAAAGACCATGATCAGAGACTGCTGCAGGGCCAGTACTAGGGCTCCCAATATAAGGTGGAGGCCGGGGACCATCTCGCCCGTGACCTCACCAGTGCCACTGGCATACCCCAAACTGCTGATCAGGTCAGGCATCACTATGCCGACCTGAAGTGGCGTAAGGGGGACCTCTTGGAGCAGTGGATGCAAAGTGTAATGTAAGCAATGTTAAGCATTGCACAGGCCAACTTAAGAAGTGTAAGCAATGTATAGACCAGTTAACTCAGTGTCCCTAGTGATATACCCCTAAAAGGGGATGTCCCAGCTGTGTGTATGTATCACCCCAATATGTGTGTAATAATTGCCAGCTCATGTATATCATGGATAGGTATGGCTAAATATTCCTCTTATGTCCCCCACAGCTGCAATGAAGTGGGCCGTGAACCAGGAGGGCCACATCAGTCACCTGGCGAGGTTGCAATGCGAGGCAGGTCAGTAATACTTATGCATTTACTGTCATAGGAAATAAAAGTAAAAGTATTAATAAATCAATTGCCGATATAAAACTTGTATTGTTCAAGGCAAGTACTGCATACACCAGAGAATATGGCAGGAAGAGTCTCATATAGTTTGTATGTAAATAAAGCGTAATAGTCTGACAATAAAGTTCTAACTGCTGGACTGCATGTATATACTCTGGTATCATATGGTAATGTAGATTTGCAATCACATAATAGTACTGTTGTATTAAGCACTGTTACCCACACTGTACACCATAAATAGAATGTATAGGAATGCCTGTATATGACTGATGCAATCCCCAGAGGCCATTTAGTACAACTGAGAGACACATATTCAGAAAACAGGAAAAGGCAGACAACAAAACCCAAATAGCACATGCAACTGAGATGTGAACTGTTATATTTTTAGCACACACAGCCATGGTTCAAATCCTGGCAGTGGGAGTAGTCTGCATACAGAATCATACCCCACAACTGTACTGATATGTCCAAAATGTCCAGTAAAGTGGCCCATATCTGATGTCTGTCAATCTGTCCCCCTGTGAAATCAGTGGGATGATCCCAGACTTATTGGCAGCAAACAGGAAACACAACTGATTGACACATCTATGAGAACAAAGCTGGCACACTAGCAACTCCCCAAAGCCTTATGAGAGTAAGAAGTCATGTATGTCCCATTTGCACCCCCATGTTGTCAAGCTGTGGCCAGACTGTGTACATTAATAGGCTGAGATGTATTTGCATAATAGTAATGTGTAATCTGGTACTGTGTGTGGCAACATTCAGGTAGTGCTAACAAACATTTACCCCACAGGTCTGTTGGATACCAACACTGTGTACAACCCTGTACTGGTACTGTTTACATTGATATTGTATGGCACTGTGACTGATGCAGTTGCTCTGAATAAATAGGTATTAGTCATCACTGTTGCCCACACTGTCCTACAAAATATAACTGTCTAGGAAACTGTGTAAGAGTGCTGTAAAATAAGGTCAGAATGCCAAAGAACAGGAGAATTATAAGACAGAAAGCAGATAGGAGATATACAGCAATATATATATAGTGCACACAACTCTGATGGACAGTCTTTAAGTTGTAGCAGACACAGCCATGGTCTGAATCCTGGGAGTGGAAGTAGGCTGCATACAGAATCATACCCCACAACTGTACAGATAAGACCAGGATGTCCAGTATATGAGCTCATATCTGCTGCCTGTCCCCCTGTCCCCCTGGGAAGTCTGTAGGATGATCTCAGATGTTTATCCAGCAAACAGGAAATACAAGTGATTGTCAAACATCTATGAGAACAAACCTGTAACTGTAGCAACTCCTGAAACTGTAAGGAGAGTAATAAGCCAAGTATGTCCTATCTACACCCACATGTTGTCAAGCTGTCACCAGAGTGTGTATACTAACAGAGTGAGATGTATGTGCATAATACTAATGTGTAATCTGAAACTTTGCATGGCAACAATCAGGTAGTGCTAACAATCATTGCCCCCACAGGTATGTCGGATAAGAACACTGTGCTGAGAAATAAAATCATTTATACCCTGTAGTGGTAGTGTTTACTCTGGTACTGTAGGGAATAGTGAGTGCTGCAGCTTCTCTGAATAATAAAGTATCAATGATCACCATCACCCACACTGTGCTACATAATAAAACTGTGTAGGAAAGCATGTATATGTGTGTGCCAAGTCAATAATGGTTGAAGAAGGTAATAGTCTAGCTATGTCCTGGTACACCTGCATGTGGTCAAGACATGGCCAGAGTCTGTGCAGAAAGAGTTGGATAGCTATGTGCACAACAACAGCAACCTAGAATCTGGCAGTATGTGTAGAAACAGTTAGTTAGTGTTAACAAACATTTCCTTCACAGATATACCAGGGAAGAGGTGTATACTGCAGGTAAAAACCAGTTCAAGTATAATGATGACAACAGCCATATCACTGTCCAAACTAATGCTGTAAGGTACTGTAGTAATACTTTTAAGGTACAGATAGCAGCACTGACTAGGAAAGCAATGTGGACTACAGGAATATACTAGCTGTTAATTGACATCTTTCCCCCCACCATATCTCCAACAATAATCTACATACCCACCCCAACCGGTATGTAATGTCTCCAATCTTCTGATTATGCCATATTGGTTAATAAATTATTATATTTGTTTCCATGCATGTGCTATATTGAATTATTCCACCATTGGTGGCATGGTGCCATCAATGTACCTGCATGCTGTTGTTATTACCACTGTGGGCCCATACATGCATGTGTTCTGTTTGCTATGCAACTGTTCTATATTTGGTGTCTGGATTAATGGGAATATCTGTGCATGCTGCTATACCTAACCCTGGAATGTGTTGACTATTACTAACCCACATATGATGATAAAATCTAAACACTATAGCATGTTTGGGAAGACTGGTCCCAGGGGACCAACCTGTCCCACCTCAGCTGGCCATGGCAACAGGGCACCAGCATGTCTGGGGCCCAACCCAGGACTTCCTCATCCATTGGTTCTGCACCACCTTTGGGTGGAACTGCCTCAAGGGATGGGGCTCGCCCCTCCCTGGGAGTGGGCATGGACAGGTACCTGTCACCCATCACCAGGTCCGGGTCATGGTGCATAGAGAGCTCAACCAGCAGCTTGGTGATCTTCTACACTAGCTCAAGGGCCGCATGTCACAACTAGAGCATCAGTCTGGCTCTGCAACTCAGCCTCCAGCACAGCCACCATCAGGGCTGTGAAGGTGCAGTGGTGACTGCCCATGGGTGGGGACCTCAATCCCATTGTTTCTACTAGGGGGCTCATGGGCTTCTGATTTCTCAACAACCCTCCCCATCAAGGTGTTTACCCCCATGTGTCATATACTGCCCCTGTATGCATCTTGTTTGTCTTGTCTGTTAACCTACCCAACCTACCTCACCAAATACACCTACTACCCCTCCCCAACATCCCACTCTCACCTTAAAAAAAAGAAAAGGGAAATCTGTTCCCACAACAAAATCATGCTCCATATATAGCTGCCCATTTCACGCATGTGTCCACTGGACACATGTAATCAGGTCTAATTGGAATCACAACATATTATTGTTGTCCTCACCCCTCTCTCAGGGGTTTGAGTGTCCAAATCTACCTCCAAATTCAATGTATATGCACAGCTGTTACTGTAGAAGGAATGGGAAGCTATGGACCTTCCCTACACCCTTCCTGCACATCCCTAGCTGTTTTCCTTACTGTCTTTCCCTCTTTGTGCCCCTTTTTCAACGCTTTCCTATCAACTCTTTTTTTCTTTACTTTTAAAGTAATTAGTGTGGGGGTAAGCAAAAGTGGGCACTTTTAAGCAGCTGTAAGTGGGTTTAAGCCTGTTTGTGTGGGGTAAGCAATGCCTACACAGCTTAAGCATTTTATAAGCTAACTGAGTATAAGAAACTGTAATTGGAAGTTAGCATTGCTTACCTCCGCACAAACCTGCTTACAACTGCTCAAAAGTGCCTTAATCAATCTGTATCCAATAGCTCTTGTTCTGCCTAGCAACAAAATAAACCATCAAAGTGTATGTTGTGTAATGGGAAGTATGTATATTACATGACCTATAGCTGATGGTGGAAGTAATGCCATTATGATGGACAAGTGGGACCCACAGCCCACCCCTTGCAGAATACTCAGGTTAAGCTATAATGTAGTATGCATGAATGCCGTAGGTGTGTAATAGGGTTATCTGCAATCAGTTCCTACATATACCCCCCCCATGTCAGGCTGTGTCCATATGTGGCACCTGTCTGCATTGTAGCAAGGCAGAACAGTGCAGCTGTGCAAGATGGTGTTGTGAGATTCTGGACCTGATGTCTGAATGTACCCTACATATAGGTATGCATATGTGTATATATGTACACATATATAATATAGAAAGATATATATATATATATATATATAGATATATATATATATATATAGATATATATATATAAATATATATATATATATAAATATATATATTTATATATATATATATATATATATATATATATACATATCAGCATGTATTTCCACAAATAATCGGATACACATGTGTAGATATATATATATATATATATATATATATATATATATATATATATATATATATATAAGCACATATATACATCACATATATCTAAGAACGTAAAACCAACTGCTGGGCCATCAGAAAAGAAAACGAGGCTAGAACAGAACAGCTGAAGTTGTATCCATACAAGACATAGTCAAGTAAGTCCAAAGCGATATCACCTCACCCGTTAGGAATCGAATCATCAAGAGTAAAAAGTAAGTGGCGCAGGAACAGCAAACAAGAGAAACAAAACAGGTAATGCTAACATCACAAAAAAAACGGCTAAGCAAAAACAAGCGGCAACTAACTCATATCATGCACAAAGGCATTAAGCACTGCGTTGAGATCAGATCCACCACATTCACAGTTTATAAAAAACACAAACATCACACAACTTCAAAACTAGGCAAAGATTAGCATTATCACCTGCACCACACAAGAATTCCATATAACAAATGTAAAAAAATATTTACGCCTAAAAAAAAACACAAATTGAAAAAAAATTCTGCGTAAAGACAGCTATATTATAAAAAAATTACATATAAATATACGGGCATATAAAAGTATATAAGAAAATATACATTGTGAATTTTCAAGAACATTAAATGAAAAATCAAATTCAATAGAATTGCAAATGCTATTAGAATTAATAATAAGCATCATATGATGCTTCTATATGGTTTAATATATGCTTTAAACCTCAATTCTATATATGTTTCATAACTATTTTAATTAAAGGTTTCACTTGTGCTCAAAGCAAATTACCACCTATTTTCCTTACCATTTGGGTCTTTTAATTATATTGTATTTAAGCTCATTTTTTTTTATTTTAAATTAATAGATCATTTTTTTTCCCATACAGTTGTCTTTCATCTCACATGTGTGCCCCTTCATCATTTTGCCACTTTCCAACAAACTTTTTATATCGTTCTGTAAATCTTGTTTTTAATATTTAAGAATAATATTTAAAATTTTTTGTGTTCTCCTTTATTATATTGTGCCTATTAAAAATCTATTTGTCTATACATTTGGGAATTTATTATCAGTTCACTTTCTAGAAATTCTTACATATTAGCATAAGACCAGTTGTTCTTACAATACCCAAATGATATAAAATTTTTAAATGTACAAACAAAAGATCTGAAGGGATATCACTTTTTCTATACACATATTAGTGTCCACTTGCAACCTTTGGTTGTTGTATTAATACTAAAAGTGATTATATTAGATGATATGAAAATAGCAACCATTAAGTGTAATATATGCAAATATGTACATTCTGGAGTACTAGATAAAGCTTAAGATAAAATATATTATGTTATGCACGAAAACATAGAGTAAAGAACGAGAAGTTTGCAAGCGAAAGTATAAAAGATTATTAAAATGAAACTAGAAAAGGCGGAACATATAGGGAAATATGCGATGAACAAGTATTTTTGTTCTTAATAAGAAAAATATAAAAGATAGAAAAAGGCAAGCTAAACATAGGCAAATTTAGGAAATGGGATGAGCTAATGCATATTACCTAGTACATTTGTTCTTCATGGTAAATAGTGTATATTTAATTGCTCCTGATTTATGAGCATATTAGCTTGTTTTGAGGTGGATTCCTAAAATGTTATAGAAATAGATGACTAGAAGCAACAAAAACATTATATTGTTTATACAATTAAAATGCAATAAATTATTATAATGCCATATTTAATTCAATATTTAGATTAACCCTTTCTTGATTCACATTTTAGTGTTTTTGGAATGTTAGTATTCTATACACATGTTTTGACATATTATATTATGGGCTTTATATCTGTATTTTTAATGTAGATTATGAAATTTTTATGATGTAATTGTGTTTTTAAACCACTGGATATGTTAAATTTTTATTTTTAATTTTTATCTGTTATTTGTATTTTAGAGTACTAAACTGTACTTTTGTTTGTGATGATAGTTTTTGGGCTGAATTGTGATTTTATTAATAAATGATGCGATTTTACATTACCAGCGTTTTTAATACTAGTTTGGTGTATGAGTCATTGTTCTGAAAACTGGTTTTGCTAAATTTTGCCATGTGTGTTAGCTTTTCTGACTTTTTGTGTGGTATTTACAAGTCTGTCTGCTGTCTTTGTTTTTGATGGATGAAATTTGATCTTTACTTTGTGTGAACTACTCTGCAGCTGCACTTTTTTGGACTGTTGTTTGGATTTATTACAGTTTTTAATACAGTTGGGTAAAGCGCTGTTCTATGCGACTCTTGCACGGTTCTGCTTCGTTCTTTCTTACTTAATGGAAATATACATCACATATATCTACACATATATAGATATATACCTATATGCACATATCTACATATATACAAACATAAACGCAAACATATATGTATATAAATACATGTCCCCTATATTACTACCAAAGTGATGCATGCTATGTGCGAGGCAATAGCACACATAGCAATACACACAGATATCTAAAGCTGACAGTGTGTGCAATATGGACGGGTATGTCAAATGTTACTCCCTTGTTGGGACCACATTGCCGTCGTCTGTGAAGTATGCAATGGGAATATGGGGAAGTATGGCAGGTATAGTTGTGGAGGTGGTCAGGGTTGATAGATATAGAGGACAGTCTACAGGGGTGGTATGTGACACATGTGGTGGGTAAACACCCTGGATGCTGTGTGTGGTCTGTGATGTGGATGCCCCATGTACCCCAATATGGGCATAATGGGAACAGGCCTCCCACCCACTACTACTCACAACAACAGTCCATGTCCTGAAGGTGCCCGGCCTGGAGGCTGAGAAGGAGGAGCATGTCAGCCCTCCAAATGTGTACTGGGTGCCTCAGAGTGATGTAGCACATCCCACATGTGTCTGTGGATCCCGGTATGGACCAGACCCCGGACCTGAACTCAGGGGACAAGAACATGTTAGTGTGTGCCCCCAGGGGGGAACAACATCCCCTGGGTTAGTACCACCTCATGGTATTGCTGGACCAGTACATGAGAAGGCCTTAGGTTTGGACACACATGTAATGTGGCCAGGTAACATGGGCAGATGGGTTTGGAGAGGTGGTTCTGCTGGCCAATAGTATATATACATGTTATAGTGTCACTGTTATAGAACATATGTTGGTAGTAATAGTCTACACATTCCTGGAACATGTTCAACAGCATGCATAGATATCTCCAATAACACAGAAGGTCAGATGTGCAGCAGTCACAAAGCAGCCATACCACAGGAATATATGGAACCATAGTTGCCCTGACAATGGCATGCAGGTGAATAGTCTGTAACAGGCCAGCAATGATAGTGTCCACTCAGGGAACATGGCTACAATCACATAGCAGAAAGTGTGGTGCAATGCAATATCTGTGCCACTGGTAGGTAAGCTGTAGCCATACTTAATGAGTTGTGTGTACACTTTGTTGAAGCTGATACGGGGAGGGGGGTGACAGAGATGTGTATTACGAAATATGGTAACCTTGCTGTATGAGTTGCTCAGACCTGTCTCCATCTTTATGTCTTTCGGCCAAAATGTCACATGCACACTTCCCTACCTATTTGACAGCTGAGAATGAAGTGCTTATCACACACCTGATCCAGCACTACCCAGTGCCGTTTGACAGGGCTATCCATGAACTGCAGGAGTGGACCACCCTGTGGAATTACCTAGTCCACAAGGTCAGTGATGTCAGACTGCACAACCGCAGTTATGAGCAGGTCCGGCATTTTTGTACTGACCTGCTTCGCAATGCTTGTCGGTGTGCTGCTGCAGTCTGGAGGGATCACTTCACCACAGGTGGGCATGCCATCCATCCCCCAACAGGTGTGGAGGAGTTCCTGTCCAGCCTCATGGCCCCTGCCCATCTGGCCAACCACCAACCGCTGGACACTTTTGTGGAGGTGGGTGGCACCCACATACCAACCGAGGAGCATGCAGGTAAGGCCACAGGGCACATCAGTAGACCACTGCTGTGTATACATCTGCATCAGTACAGGTAGATCTTGCATATCTGATATGTTATAGATATATTATGTTGCTGAATAGTACTGATAAACAGATGTCCAGATGTGGTAGTATTGTGGAAGTGTACCATTGACGTATTGTAATACTGCACCCACCCTGTAGCACTGTCACAGGTGTGGCCACTGGCATTGCATCACTCACCATCTTATGTAGGTCCCTCCGGGATAACACCAAGGCAGCAGCCTGTAGCTGGTGAATATGGTCTATGTAGATGCTTGCCAACACACTGGGCATGTAATGGCGATGGTATATTCCATGCACACATCTAACACACCTACCCTGAATGCATGCTATAGATCTGCACGTATTGTTGCTGTGAAATGCACGATGTCACAGGGGTGACCATGTTCGAGTATTGGAAGGGTATGTCAGACACCTGCATGATAAATAACATCCTGTCATTGTGGAATGTGTCCACAGGGAGTAACATAATGGTGGGAGACATGGCTTACAGTAGGGACATGTTTGGAACAACACCCATATACAGTGCAACACCAGTGTATATACCTGTAGGACAATGGCAACTGCTGCAGACATACACTATGATATAAGGCATTACAGTAGTCCACATGATCAGCTGGGACTAGACTGTAACATGTGATGTTCAGTGTATGGGACACTGCAAAGTGACACACGTGTAGGGCTTACTTGTCATGCATCTGCAAAAAGGCTGAAGGAGGGGTATGTCAGCATGACACACCAGTGCACTGCAACTGGGATCCTAAGGATGCTAGGAATGGCTCTATCTGCACATAGTCAGGTTCAGGACCTGTGGCAGCTGTAACCCTACCCCCACAGCAATAGTGATGGCAGTGTGTGTGAATACCATGGGATGCGCACATGAGTAAACCTTGCAATCATGCAAAATAGGACTTGTGCAGGGCAGACTGAACATACACTGGCAAATAAAGATGGCCCACATTGGTATACCCCTGCCAGGAGTAGTGACTGCTGTAGTTCACACAACAAGAGGTGCGATAAACCGTCATGATAAGGGTGTGCATGCATTTGCCCACATGGCGTGTATGCATCAGGGTCAGCAGCTGCACACCTAACACAATCCGTAGACACTGCATATGAAAGTACAGGACATATGTCACATATCGGGCTCATGTACTGCTAAGATATACGGTGATATGGTCCCATGGCAGATCAAGGATGTGTGCGTCAAATCAATAAAGGAGTGTACACCCCCCATAGCCATGGTATGCTCTGATGGTTGTCAGTGTAAGAGTATTGGCATCATCATACATCATCCACTGATGTTGAGAGGTGTGCATCAGACATCAGGCATTCACAAATGACATCTGTCCACGTATCATACCAGGAATGTGTTGCTGGAAAACATAGGGGGTATGAGCATAAAGCTGACATAACTGACACAGTAGTACACATTCAGCAATGGGCTGTACACCTGTGAGGTGTGGTGCACAGTATATAGCAGGGTGCAGATCAGGTGCACAGATATACCGTGTTCATGGGTGCAGTAGAATCCAGGGGAAGGGGCATCACCTAGTGACACAGCACATGCATCACGCACAGGTATACTGTTGCTAGCATGGATTGACTATAGCGGAACTGCATGCTATTCTGTACCATATGTTCTGCATGTTGACAGATGGGTAATAGGAGCACTGTGTGTACTATCATTGTGCAACCTCAATTGTGTGTGTGTGTGTGTGTGTGTGTGTGTGTGTGTGTGTGTGTGTGTGTGTGTGTGTGTGTGTGTGTGTGTGTGTGTGTGTGTGTGTGCATCTGGTGATTAATTAGTTTGTCTGTAGGGTCACTCTGATGAAGTGGAGGGAATTTGTTGCGAGTGTGTGCATGTGTGTGTTTGTGTTGGTGGCCATGTATTCACATGTGAGATTGTGGGGTGTTCATACAGCTGTAACTCCCTTTGGGACCATGCAGTACATGGACATGGACTGCCACATTACACACCAGGAATACCTGTCATGTGTGTAATCATAGGACAGCTGATAGTATAATCTGGTCTGTAGCCTGGAATAGGCATTGAGGTGGAAGGTAGACACCAGGTACACCCTTAATATCGCAAACAGCAGGGAGGTCACCTACAACCCACGTATGCAGCACTACAGATGCATTGTGGAAGTACTAGTCAACACTAGGGAGTGTCTTCATATATTACAGGTGTCACATGATAGGTTGAATGAGCAGCATATCTGGCATGTACTGAGCATTACATACACATGCCACACCAGTGCATGATATTATGGATAGAACATAGTAGCCCACACATATAGGGGCCATGTTCATGATGTCTGGACAAACAGAGGGTGCACAACGAATGACAGCAGTGAGGCCATCTAAAACCACTACACACAGGTCAGGCAGGTAATGTAGTAACACGTCTTGTGGTGTGACTGCTTGTGTAGCCATTTAGAGGACTGATATGTTAAGAAATGGTATCAATGTGTGTATGTTAACAAGTGTAATGCAGGGTGGGGTACCACATGGACATATACGTGGGATTGTCTGTAAAGCCATGGACAGGTAGGTATTACAGACGTGTGTGTGTGTGTGTGTGTGTGTGTGTGTGTGTGTGTGTGTGTGTGTGTGTGTCTGTGTGCGTGTGTACTGTTAGATAATGCTGGACAGGTTTTAAAGTGCATTTATTGTTTTCCCTCACAGGTTTTGAGGTGAGTCAGGGTCCCTCCTGCATGCAGTCTGATGTTGTTGTCCATACAGACACCGAAGGTGATGATAGTACTGTTAAGGCACAGGTGGGGTTGTCAGTGGCTGACACTGCGCCAACATTTGACATCCCCCTTTTAGACACCTCAACCCCGCAGACAGTTTCAGTGTCTATACATACCCCATCACCAGTGGCCATGCTCATGGTAGGGCCACTGGACATCATGCTCCTGGCATAAGCAACATAGCTGGTACCAGCAGGCGCATGTTTCAGGCTGTCATGATGGTGAAGTCACATATGGAACGTTACACCAGACAGGGCCTGAGGCTGCAGAGGGCTGCTCTCGCATCTGTAAGCGACAACCTCCCTGAACTGTCTGGTGCCATCCATTCATATACCGAGTTCATGGAGAGATGGCATGGTGAGACGATGGCCCTCATCAGCCGTGGTGTGTCCATGCTTCAACGTGTGTTGGGGATGTGGCAACGGCCACGTGGATGTGGGCCAACAACACCAGCAGCTGGCAGTCAACGTGGCTGTGTTAGGACACAAGGGGCTCCAGTAGTGGCAGTAACAGCCCTGGCAGTGTGGGGGGTGTGCTGTCCACACCACACCACAGCAGGCCATGTGCATGTAGTCCTGGCCAGTCCCAGGAGGGGCCTGATACCAGCAGACATTTGTCAGCAGCAGGTGAGAGTAGCACATCTAGGCTTGTATCTGGATGTGCCCATGGAATCCCTGGCAGGCACAGTCCACTTGTCCATGGCCAGAGGCAGTAAACTGCACACCTTGCCAGGTATGGTCTGCAGCTATCCATAAACACCCGTGTAGGGCAGCCACATGGCAGAACTGTCTGCATGCATACCCACACACTGTGCAAACACTCCTAGGACAATTCCATACCTACACACACCACATCACCATGCCCAGCTCATCAAAGTACACCCCTCACCCACACACATGGTGTCAAATGTATGGCCCACCCTTGGCCTCTGTCAACCCAACATCACACCCTTGTGCATATGATGATACCTGTGCCACATCTCTGTCATCCATACCATCAATGCAGGGACAGGCTGATATGGTTCTGATGCACACAGTGACTGTACTACAGTGTACCACAGTACTGCAGTGTAACATGTTGCAGGGAGTAAAGTGTAATGGATATATGGCAGGTAAAGTAGCCATCCAGCAATGATGACTTATAGCTGTTAGTAACACTGGCTGGTTTTGGTCTCTATAATGTTATCCATTTGTGTTGTATGTGTGCATGTGTCAGCACAAGGATGCTCTATACATATGATGATACCTGTGCTACATCCCTGTCATCCATACCATCAATGCTGGGACAGGCTGATATGGTTCTGATGCACATGGTGACTGTACTACAGTGTAATACAGTACTGCAGTGTAACAAGTTGTAAGGGGTAAAGTGTAATGCATAAATCCAGCAATGATGTCTTATAGCTGTTAGTAACACTGGTTGGTTCTGGTCTCTATAATGTTATCCATTTGTGTTGTAGGTGTACATGTGTCAGCACGAGGATGGTCTGCAGTCATATTCCACAATGGGGTATGTCACTGTGGTGATGCCATGGCTGTGACATATCTGGGGTACAGTGGAATACATGTCACAGGTTACTAAAACAGTTATTGCCTGTGCCACATGGACAGGTGACCCACTGAGGTGTGTATACACTGCAACCTGATGTAGACCCATCCATATACATGCACACTGTTACTTGGCAACACTGGGACTAGACCCCTACCTAGCTATGTAGTGATACTGAATTGTCTACAGTTACATTCCACATGATGTATCATTATCCAGTAAGAGGTATATACTGTGATACAGCCCACACACCAAGGATTCAAAAGGAGGCCTCAGTGTCCAGCTATGCCCACAGGTGTGTCTGTTGTCAGTACTACTTTAAGCACTCTGCTCTTGCCTGGGTTAGCACTGTCAACAGTAGTACTGCATGATACACTACATGCCAGTTTGACAGCACATACCCTGGGCTACTATGCCTGTATGTAACACATTCACATGGATAACAGTGCAGTACAGGCCTTATATATGTCTGTGTCCCATACATGACATTCACACCCCTTGCTTCTGTAATGACAGCACATAGATGCATGTATTGTACATGGCATTACATACACCTATTACAGATGTCATTACCATGCTATGTTATCAGACTGGGTGGTGGAACCTGGTTACCATCAACATTGCTGCAAAATAACAGCTGAGCTGATTCGTGCACTGGTAAGTGAAGCCTACACTGTGTAAGCACCCTTACATTTACCCATGGCTTAGCACTGCTTAGCTTTGCGCAAACCCATGCAAACATGCTTAAAGCTGCTCAAAACTGCCTTAACCACTCTGTATCCACCAGCACTTGTTCTGCCCAAAAAACAAAATGAACAGCCCTTGCATGTCTTGAACCCAGAACCCTGTACAGTGAAGTCACAGCAATTAACCACTACACCATGACCACTATGAAGATAGCTGTTGTTTTACCAATATAGCTGCCAATACACACATTGAGTAGTATTGAACTATTGCCTTTAGTTCCTAAATGGTGTAGTTCTTGTTAGTAATATGACTGTTACATCACATATGTTGCTTTATCATAATGGACACATAGCAGATACATATGGTGAGATACATCTGGGAGGGTATACACAACTGTGAGGTTTACTCATGACAGGAATAAGGATGTATATATATCATAAGTCTATATATATGTCTACATGTACATACTCATGCATACTCATACATATGTCTGTATACACATCTGTGTAGTGCTACATTTATATGGCCATGTGTGCATCTCTCCATATGTATGTATGTATGTATGTAAATATATATATATATATATATATATATATATATATATATATATATATATATATATATAAGCACTACAGACTCTTGAAAGCCCAACATCCTGAAGACCAAACTCCTGAAAACCCAAACTCCTGAATACTCTGAATCTTGGAAACTCAAAATCCTGTAAACACACAAGATACCAGCACTTACTATATTCCAGCACAAGTACATACAGAAACATATTACCCTTTATCTATATGCAGGGGGCCAAGCCCCCATGCATACCACATATGGGGGCTGCACTCCCTACAACCCCTGCTACTCAAATATAACAACGCCGAGATTGCACTCTAGTACACTAAGTGCAATATTGGAGTTGATATATTTAAGCAGCTGGGGGTGTGGGGCATAGCCCCCCACATGTGGGGTGCAAGTGGCATGTCCCCCTGGTTAGACTTGGAGAAGAGTAACATGGACTGTGTTTTATTTGTTTCTGTATGTACTTGTGCTTGAATATAATACGTGTTGGTATCCTGTGTGTTTTCAGGATGTTGAGGTTTCAGGATTTTTAACTTTCAGGAGTTTGGTCTCAGGAGTTTGGTCTTCAGGAATTTGGGCTTTCAGGATTCTGTAGTGCTCCCATATACATATATGTATATATAGATATATGTATATATATATAGATATATGTATATGTCTATATAGATATATGTATATATAGCTATATATGTATGTACATCCTATGTGTACAGATATGCCTAGTTATGTTGGTATATATGTAGATATCACTAACTATATGTGCATACATATCTATTCAGATATGCCTACTACTGTCAATATATATGTAGATATCCATACGTATATGTGCATCTGTATCTCTATCTGTATATGTGTAGACATATATTGCTCTCTATATGTATATATCTGGGTGTTTATATGTATATCTATGTACATATACATATCCATCTATATATGTGGATATGTATATGTGTATGTATTTATATAGATATCTGAATAACTATATATACATATATCTTCATCATATGTCCTGAACATGGACTGTAGTCCTACCACAGCCACTATAGTCCCAACTTTGTAGTGCAAGGGGATGTCAGGTATGTATAGCAGGTATATTTGTAGACTATTTCTACTGTAATAGGGATTGTCTTCACAGACATGGTGTGTGTGGGAGGTCACATCTGCTTTAAACATGTGTGCCATTGTCTACTGACAGACATACTAAGGACATCATAGTACAGTACCACTGCTAGCACGGAATGCACATGTGGACAACAGCAGAGATATTGGCCAATACATGTGGACAGTCTGACACACTCTGGACAGTCCAGAGGTATACACATAACCCCTTAGTGCAAGACGTGGACCAATCCTGACAATTTTGATGTTAACAACCATGTAGATGGGTATAACATATAACTACTGGTATATATTTGACCCCATAGGTTATGCATTCACACACCCCTGTCTGTCCTGCCACATAATAACCACTGGTTACAGAGGTGCCAGGGCCACATACTACCCACCAGATATTGGCATACATCTGTACAGCATCCCACTGCTCTGTCTGACATGCATGACTGTTATGGTGGCCTGGCACCAGTACATCTGGCAAATATCTGGACATTACATCTCACTGGGTAAGTACACTAAGCTGCTAGGCATGTAACAAAGCACTGTGCAGGGTACAGGCAGACTGGCTCGACACTGGCCTACATTTCCTAAGGGGGAGTGCACATGTACCTGCATATACAGCAGGCTCTACAGGCATGCCACAGCACAGGGTTACATACACTTGTGTGACAGTGCCTAACCACAACCAATGTGAACACAGCCTTGGCGAAATATGGTAAGCTAGTGTAATATTACAGTATATGGACTATCTGTTCGACACCAACTTCATATGTTCCACTCACAAACTAACCTTACATATACTGTGCCACTACACAATGTGGTCCGATGCCTCTCATGGGTATGGGACATGTGTGTGTATGGCCCTACAGACATGTAAGCTGATAGGGTAACATGCAGTGGAGCAGCATGTAACATCAGATAGAACAGAACCAAGAACAATGACATCTACCACAGTCTGTACACAGGCCAAGGTACATATTAACAATACACACACTGTCGACAATCACCATAAGTACACAGACCTCAGTACTGTACACACAACCAAAGAATGTTCAGGTTATGTCATCAAATATAACCCCTACTATACATAACATGTGTAGCAGTCTTATATCTCACTGGCTTGTTATCAGATATCATGCCACTAATTATGGTGTACAGCACATATGCACCCCTTACTGCATGGCATATGTACAAAGGATGACAGGGTAATGGCTGGAGGCACATACACAGGGCCAATATTGACATGTTGCTGTGATAACCTCATACATGTACTGTTGTAACAGGGATTGTTGCAACATATGTCCTATGAGGGATATGAAGTCAGTAACTCTCACAACTGTCACCATCTACAGACTGCAATCCTCACACTATCTTCTGCAGTTCACAGATAGGTGCTCTGTGGGTAACACATGAAACAAAAGGAACCACACACTGCCCAGTCTGCAGATGACTCTACAAATGGGAAGTCCCTCATAAACATAGCACCGACATGGCAGGTATTAAAACATGTAGGGCAGCCATATCCACACACACTCTGTTAAACCAACATTACTCCAAATGCAGTATAGTAGCACTTACAGTCTGTTGTCAGGTCAGGCACATCCCCCTCCTGTGTGTTGGCCTGTTTCCACATTGTATTTTGTTAGAGGAAAATCTCAATCCATCTGATATGCTTTTTGCCAAACAACAGATCAAGTTCCTGCTCAAAGTGAATGAAGGGCCCAACACCAACAAGATGTTCCTAGATATTGGAGTGTGTTTCCATGCAATTGGCTATGGGAATGTTACCACAGCTGCTCCACATGTAATCAGCTAGAGGAGGACTGCAATTCATGCAGAGGCCATCAGCTGATCATGAACATCACTTAAAATACACATGCTGCTACCTAAGCAAAGCAGGTATAAGTCTCCACATCCACCAGAGAGGGAGTGAGAGAGGCAGACAGAGTCAAAAACAGGGAGGGGTGGGAGAGTAACACTTAAGTATGTTTGTGTCACACACCTACCAGTACAGGGTATCAATCCCCTAATGACTATGTAGTGCTATCACATGTCCATGCAGTTATTGGATGTGCCACATAGGTTACATGTTGAGAGCCCTCAGAATGTATATGTGATGGTGAGTGACATTTACAACAGGGATATGGTAGCTATGCGGTAGGTGTAGTACACGTGCCTGTCTGCATAAACAGGTGTCAGCGTCAACACAGTCACACTCTCACAGGGACGCACACACATTGACACACTTAGCAGGGCCAGGAATACAAGTCATCACTAGTGGGATTGCCACAACACAGCACTGTGCAGGTATCACATGCACCACAGGGGTCATATGGAGGTTATATGGGCAAAGGGTATGTGGAGGTGTCTGACATCAGACAGCATGCTTCAGTATGCCAATGGGGTTTGTAGTGAGTGTAAATGTGATCATACACATCATACAACACAAACACACACGCAGTTGCCATGTCTGGGATTAGAGCTCCTACTTAACTAGTTTATCACACTACAGCAGGACACAGTTACAGTATGTGCCATGGAGATTATGAGACTACAACTTTCCCAAAGGTTTATTTCAAAGTGGATGATCTCAGCAGCCTTGTCGTAGTAGGGCTATGGGGAGGGCAGTGTGTGTGCATGGGCCATAACCCATTCATCTAGAGGTTGACACACCAAATGCGGGCACACCCAGGGTTATAATCCACAGGTACGTGTATACAGATGCGACTACTGCCCTGTACAGTCATGTTGCACAGCTAGCACTTGCACCACATAGTCTGTAATGCTGACAGATACCAGTGGCTAGTATATACAGTGAGTGACATCTGAATCTCATGTGATTGTAGCCATTTGGCTGTGTGCTGGGTGGGACAGGCCTCATAATGGATGGCTCCTTGTCACAGTCAGTCTCTTCCACATATCTATATACGTCTATTTTTTGCTTATTATAGTGTGTTTTCCTTGGATATATGTCTGTATTCCTATCCACTGTATGTGCAAAGCATGAGTGGTGCATACCGAGGAGTGTCTGCACTAACATCTGCAACTGCCAGATATGTCTGGTCCACTGTTGTTTGCAAACATGGGTTTCATTTGTTTAAGTGTGTGAGCATGTCCAGTATGACTTTTCAGTATGCTGTTGTCTGCCATTGCCTTAATTTCTCTAAGTGTGCGAGCATGCCCTGTATGGCCTTCTGTATTGCATGTGTGGATTGACTCCAGGTAGTTTGTACTCCTGTGCAGACTTTGTGTTGTACACCTACAGGTAGCAAACTGTTTCTGCAGGGTATCCGTCGATCATTTGGCAATATGGGGACAAAGTGTGCAGGGGATAGTGTGTACTGTAGGTGATTGTGTCTGTGCTGCTTCAGCTACATAGTACTGCTGTTAGGCAGAGATATTCAGACATGTGTACTGTTATACACTGTGATGTTTTCTGCCCTCATGTAATGTCAGGTGGACATTCCTGCTCACAGTGATGTCTTGGGAGACAAGGGTGACTGTAGCTGTGTGCGGTATTGTGGGCAGACACCTACATATTAAGGGTAGGTTATGGCATCCTGGTGGGGGAGCTGCAGACACTTGCAGCTGGGTCTGTGTATCCGGTTCAGCACCTTGGTACAGTCTTGGCAGAGGATTCCATACTTGTACATCCATCAACATGTCAGTATGGCCTTATATTGCTATGTCAATAACTCACAGCTGTACAGATTCGCACCGGTTACCCAGAAGCAAGGACCATGAGTCAGGACGTTAACCCTATTGTGGTGTATGGGCAGGTATGTAGCCACCCATTTATGTGTTTACAGCCAGGGATAGTGTGTACACATAGCATTATGTCGGTCCTTGCACATTCCATGCTGCCCATGCTCCCATCCCAACCCCCCCCCCCCGCTGTTATTCTATCCTCTTCTTTACATTATGCATACATTCTCTGATACTTTCCCTATGCTTATCACCCCATCACAGCTGTGTGTTGGTGTTGGTCCACAGTTCATTCAGTGGGACATAGTGGACGTGTTACTGTGGTTTATCCACATGGCTTTGCATATGGCTTATGTGAACTGTGTTGTGTTGTTATTTGGGTGTCCATGACATAACTTGAATTGGCAGTTTGTGTGAGATATAGGCCCTTGGCACAGGCCTGTGGGCCATTAGGTGTTGATGCGGACCAGATGTGACAGGCCATTGCATTCTGTCAGTCCTACAGTCTCAGACCGCCATACAGTATATTCCCCTGGGGTGACAGGGTAGGTGTGCTAGGTGTTCATGCCAATACCTTCTATCAGTCTTGATTAAGTGGTGTGGATGCTGGAAGGGTGCTACCTACAGCTAGCAACACACCTGCATAGGACACCTGCACTGCATGCTGCATTCTATCGCTATTGCCATATACAGGTGGGGTCATATTTTACCCATTCCCCACAGTAGGGGTACAACCAGAGAGGTACCTGTGGGTGTTTTTTGTGTGAGCTGGGTGCATGTGGGCTATGGACACTACTTGCATCTGACACACAGATATGCATTGAGCATTCCAGTTATGCTTGCGTGTGCAGGTACATCAGCTGGTTCCCAATACATCAGTCCTACCTCCTTTGCGATCTGTGAGTGTTCTACCTCCTTTGTGATCTGCGAGTGTTTGGGCAGACAACACCTGTATCTCCTACTACAGGATCAGATAATGTGATATATACCTGTATGTACTATTCCAAGGGTGTGTCCATTTCACAATGACACAATATATACTGTATGTGTGGGGTACTTTCCCCTGTGTACTGCTTGTATATCTAGACCAACAGCCATGCCATGTCAGTTTTTCAGATGGTGACACATATTACCACCATACATTTATGATGGCTTACTGCTATCTTGTGTTATACTGGTGGGTATTGTGTTTGGCACTACTGTTGTGAGGACATGTCCCTGTCATCAGCAGTAGTGGGCAATGGCCACCAGGTCTTACTTAAATATGCATACATACTGACCACTCTCACACAATATGAAACACACACTGACCTAAAACACATATACCTGCATATTGTGCAGATGCTACAATCTATCCTGCTACCTTGGCCACCTCTGTGCATCTGTGCTCCACTGGTATTATACCTACACATACATGTTACTACATTTCTACATAGGGATGTGGGGGGCACACCTAACTGTTACAATGTGTGTACATTGGATTGGGTAGGAGCACACCAGACCATTACTACATTTCTAAATAGGGTTGGGAGGGCACGCCAGACTGTTACTACATTTTAAGTAGGGTTGGGGGGCAGCACACCTGACTGTTTCTACATTCCTACACAGGACTGTGGGAGGGGGACACACCTGAATGTTACTACATTTCTACACTGGGTTAGGGGAAGGGGCACACCTGGCTGTTCCTACATTTCTACATAGGATTGTGGGGGACAGACCTGACTGTTTCTACATTTCTACACAGGATTGGGGGTACACCTGACTGTAACTACATTTCTACATTGGATTGGGAAAGGGGCACACCTGACTTTTTCTACATGTCTACATAGGAGTGGGTGGCCACACCTGACTGTTACTATATTTCTTCACAAGATTGGGGGGCACACATGACTGTTTTTACATTTCTACATAGCTTTGGGGGGCACACCTGACTGTTTTTACATTTCTACTAAGGATGGGGGGAACACCTGACACTTGTACACATTTGCTATGACTGTACTGGTATGTCAGGTACTCCATTTCATTCTGTATTCTAACCTATCATGCTGAATGGAGGCATATCAGTGTACTACAGGTCTTAGCTTTGATTGACCTACATATTAGTTTCTGACTTCCTACCCCTCATAACTAACATCCCACCGCCTGACCTGCTGTAGTCTGTCTGTGTAGGCTTGGGGGAAGGTTACCCATTGGCATCATTCAGATGCCATGACACAGCCTTTGTTTGTGTTTGTCTACACCTGTCTTGCTGGCTGGGACTGTTGTTGGGTATGTGGACCTCCATGACTGGCATGTGTGAGTCATACTGACACACATGTGGCCCAGCACATTTCCTGCAGTGGGTTTTGTCACCCTGTGTAGTACTGGCGACTATAGTGACACCAGTATTTGTTACTGATGTCAGGGTGCCACTGTAGGTGTCTACTATCTGCTGGCATCCCATTCAGCCACCTGATTCCCTTGCATGCTTACATCCCTGCCATAGATGCAGGTAACAACACATTCTACTTTATTCGGCAATTGGTACATTGAGTGACTTACCTTGTGGGTGTCTTAGTATTGAGGGTGGTCCTGCAGGGCTGCCTATATCAGATGCACATAGTACACTCCCTACACATGGTTGAGCACAAGTAGTGTCATGTTTGGTATCCCTTTTACTGTATGTGAGAGTCAGAGAGAGAGGTGTTATTCTCCGGGTCCCTCCTGTGTCAGTGTATGTACTATGCGTTGCCTCCTTGCCAAGGCCAGGGCATACTGAGCATGCCTCCTTCTGCCTACTGGGGCAAGCTCAGGTTGTTACTCCTCCAAGTCACTCTGTGCCTGTGCAGGCCTTGGCAATGGTGGGAGGCTGTGTGGGCCTGTCCCATGCTGTTCCTGCTGCAGCTTTTTCTGCAGGATCATATTGTGTAGCATGGCACATAATATGACAATTTGGGTACATGTAGCTGGTGAGTACTGCAAGGCTCCACCGGATGGGTCCAGGCACCAGAACTGTGACTTGTAAATCCCAAACACACATTCTATTATAATTATGGTCTGTGTGTGTGCCTCATTATGGAGTTCTTATTCAGGTGTGTGTGCATTTCTGATGGGTGTCATTAGTCACGACTCCAGTGCGTATCCAGCATCCCCCACTAGGTGACAGTAAGGGATGTCCCCACTGGCAAATCTGTGGTACAGCTGCGTCAGATGCCAGATATGGGAATCATGATAGCTTCCAGGGCAGCCAGCACACACATTCATTATTATGCCCTGGGCATCACACATGACCTGGCAGTGATGGAGGGGAAGCCCTTGCAGTTGATGTAAACCCTACCCGCTCACCGGGTGGTGCTTTGATGTATATGTGCATGCAGTCTATAGCACCCACTAACTCAGTGTATTCTGCTATTTGGTGGAACAGTTGCATATTGCTGGCCAATGCCTCACGGGTGTTGGGGAAATATACATGCTCACCAGCATGTGCTAACATAGCATTCAGGAACTGGTGGAGTACCCTGGATGCTGATGCCTGTGAGATCCCCATCATATCCAGGGTACTCCATGAGTTTCTGGATGCCGTGTCAGCACATGGCATCCAGGAACTGATGGAGTACCCTGGATGCTGATGCCTGTGAGATCCCATCATATCCGTAGTTGGCCTTTGAAAGGTACCTATAGCTAGTATTCTTAGGCCTACACATACCTTGGTATCCACTGGGATGGGTTCTCCTCTGTTAGTTCTGTATGTGAGGCATAGCCGGCACAACTCAACAATTTGCTGTAGGAGGTCCCTGTCCACCCTATAGTGCTCTACTATCTCCAGCTCATGTAGCCTCTGGTAGGTTACCTGGGGTCTGTACATGCTCCTGTGTCTCCTAACTGTGGGTTGGTTGACAGCATTCACATCCTCACCACCCTCAGCTTCTTCCACAAGTTGTTGTATGATAGCTATTGCAGCCCCTATAATTTTGTTGTTTTGTTTGTTAAAAGTTCCCCGCTTGTATACATCGGTGGTGTACAGTATGGGAAAAACCAGAGTGAAAGGTGTTTGCATAGTTTATAGTAGTGGTCTGGGCTGGGCTGGTCTGCTGCATGTGTAATTGGGTGATTCTGATACATTTCACCTGCCAGCTATGCTAATTCTCCTAGATTGTCTTCCTACTGCTGTTTTCCCTTCCAACTGCTTTCCTGTTTAAGTCCAGGGGCGCTCCGCACAAACAGAGTGCTCAAACGTGCACAGAGCTGCTATTTCCTGGTTTACTTTTTTTTTTCCCTTTAAAACCCAGTGTGCAGTGCGCACATCTGCTTAGGCAGTGTAAACGGTGCTAGGCAGCCTCAGACTCACCCCCTTGCTTAGATCTGCTAAGCTAGGAGCAAACCCAAGCAACAGGTCTCCAATCTGCTTACAGTAACCTGACACCCCCCCTATAATGTCAGCTAACTCCTAGGCTTGCACAAAGCTATTCCTGCTCTTGCACTGTTGGGAGCTGACTAGCACGCTGGGGAAATCTGGGATTCACTATCATTCCCCTCATTTGCATAGGATTGCCTGCTATTGCATAATTACATGTCTCATACTGAGACTAGGACTAGTGCAGGAGTGCTCGTGCACGCCCCTGCAGGCTATTCCTGGATCACACGGCAGACATATTGCCTGCTAGAGCTCCTGCACTGATCCTGCACACCGTGCAAGGCTTGCAGTATTTGGGGGATAGTATGTGGTCGCTGTTTTGAGCATCAGTGTTTTTAATTGGAACACACTACAGTGTGGATCGGCAAACTTACCCTTTCTTCACTGTAGTGCAGACTTGGAATTAGAATATATAATTAGCAGGGGGTGTGGGGGGGGCACAGCTTCCAGTCCATTTTGGGGTGGTGAGTGGTGCATTGCGTGTTGAATGTCGATTTTTCCCTTCCGAAAAAATCAACATTCTGAGCAGTTAGCATGATGGTATTCTTGGTTCCAGATGTCAATATTTATGGTAAGTCATTTCATTGTTTTGATAGAAAACCTACACACACACACACATCTATATATATATATATATATGTATATATATATATATATATATATATAAATATATATATATATATATATATATATATATATATATATATATATGGGTCTACTTCTATTCGCTGACAGCCCATTTCACTGAAACCCATTTCGTTGACAGCTCATTTCATTGACAAAAGTATTCAAGGCAAAAACCTGGGTTTTGCCCCCCCTCCCCACTGTTGTGCGACTGTGGAGTTGTTATATATAGTTGGGGGTGGGGGGCACAGCCCGGCGCATTGGGGGTGTGTGGGGGGTGCAGCCCCCCACCTAGAATGTTTGTCAATGAAATGAGCTGTCAAGGATTAAAGAGAGTAGATTATGGTTCAAGGCTCCTGAGAGCACCCCAGCACTAACAGGTTTCACCTCATATCATGCCCGCCCCAAAATCCGGACAACACCAAGAAAGGAGGGGGGGTGTCCATATTCATAAAGGACACCCACACCTCAAGGTTGGTGGCAACGCACGATGCATCGGAGACCATGCAGGTTCAATTAACCATAGGCAAGACTGCTCTGCAATTTGTAGCATGTTACAGGCCACCCTCTCAAACTCAGGAACCTCACATGGCCTTCCTGAAAACATTGGAGGATAAATGTATCTCCAAACACCATCATACTAGGTGACTTCAACTACCCTAATATAGACTGGGAACACTACTCAAGCCCGAACACTCTAACCCAAAGATTCCTGGAGTTCATAAACTCAAATGCCATGGAACAACTAGTCACCATCCCCACAAGAGGTGAAAACATACTTGATCTCATCATCACGAACATGGGATCAAAATGTTCAACACCGAAGTATACCCTCACTGGTGAGATCAGATCATAAACTAATCTCGCTGGAGGTCCTCATCCCGCCCCCACCTGAAACAAAAAGACCACAGTGAAAACTTCTCAAAAGCCGATTTCACACTTCTAAAACTAGTGTGGTCTCCTTAAGGCCCCTGAGTCAGTGGTAAACATAACTCAAACCGCTCAATCACTTACAAATGCCTTCAACCAGCACCTACAGGACTGCATGGATCAGGCAATCCCAAACAAAACTAAGACTCTCTGTAGCCAAGGCAAGCCCCCAGTCTGGTGGACCCCAGCCATAAACAAGCTCTACAACAAAAGGAGGAAGCTACTACAAGATAGAGCAAAATCCTTGAAAGGTAAGACACCTTTGATCATTATAAGTAAAAACTAAGAGCTCTCATAAAATCATCAAAGGCAAATTTTGAGAGAAAAATCGCCAAGGACTCTAAAGACAATCATAAGGCCTTCTTTAGCTATGTTAGAAACCTAGGAGGAAACTCCCAGATATGCTCAGAATTAGTTCATAATGATGTGAAAATTACTGAACCTACACACATTGCTAACATACTGGCTGACAGGTTCAGTGCAAACTTCTCCCCAAAAGGAGAGATATCTATTCCAGAGGATTGTAGCCCCCAAACATCTCCAACGCCCAGGTGAGAACTGCCCTCACTAAGGCAAAACACAGCATCCATGGGACGGATGGTGTCCCGGCTGTGTGCTTCATGAACTCAACGAGGAATTAAACCCACAGTTAGGACAGCTGTTTAATCTTAGCCTCACCTCAGGATACGCACCCAAGGAGTGGTGCAGACTGTGGTCCCACTTCATAAGGCGGTGCCTCCACAGACACTGGAAATTACCACCCCATTAGCTTGACAAGCCTTATCTGCAAAGCCATGGAGAGGATCATAATGGAACTCATAAATAAAGACATAGGAACTTGCAGACTTTGGATCCAAGCCAGTTTGGCTTTGTCAAAGGCAGATCCTGCCTCTTAAACCTGGTTGACTTTTTGAGACAGTCACCAAGGCCATTGATGAGGAAAGGCAGTCCATACAGCCTACCTCGACCTGGCAAAGGCCTTGACACAATACCCCACTCAGGTATCATCAAAACTCATCAGCTTGAATGTAAACCCATACATCACAAGATGGGTTGCAAACTGGCTAGCGACAGAACCCACAGGGTCAGAGTTGCTGGAGCCATGTCAGACTCAAAGCCTGTCACAAGTGGTGTCCCACAGGGCTCAGTCCTGGTCCACTCTTGTTTGGCATCTACTTTTCTGAAGTACAAGCAAACACAGGAGGGTTATGGCTGACAAAGTTTGCAGATGACTGCAAACTGGGCCATAGTCGAAAACACATCTGACACAGATATCCTCCAGAAGGGCCTCACAGAAACGGATAACTGGTGCCAGAGCCATGGCCTGAAGTTAAATGCCAAAAATGCATAGTCATACCCTTCGGGAAAACAAGGTTACCCCTAGCTACCATATAGGTGACAATCCACTGAGCACAGAAAAGTCATCAGGATCTGGGGACCCAAGTTGACAGTAATCTTTCGCTTGACACTCATGTTGCTAAAGTAGTTAGGAAAACCTTCTATATCCCACCTGATCATGAAGGGATTCACATCTAGATCAAGGAGGTCATCGCCCCTGTACTCATCACTCATTAGACCTATGATTGAGTACAATGCCCGTTCGAATGTATCTGACCAGACACCTGATGCAGCTTGAAAGGCCCCAAAAGTTCCTCACCAAAAGGATAAAGGGTCTCAAAAATATGTCTTATGCTGCCCGACTGAAAGAACTCCAGCTTTATTCAGTCTCATACCGCTTGCTCAGAGGTGACCTGTGCCTGACATATAAGGCCATGTCAAACCCAGATTTGATGAATATGCTTCACCTCAAAAATCTAGATCCCTCAGAACCACAAGGGCGGAGACTTAAACCTTGACACGGTTATAAATAGAACGTGCTGGAGGACAGATTCATCACCCAGAGACTCCTATGCTGTGGAACAAAATCCGGTACATGTGAGGCAGAGCACTCGCTGGCCTTGTTCAAGAGGAATCTTGACCAATGGATGGGAGATCGCAGATATACCCCAGGGATTACTTCAGTGTCACTGCTTGACAGAGGCACAGAAAAATGATAGGCATAGTTTTTATTCAAACTAAAGGGGTGGCAAAAGCCACATAACTATGGGCTAGGCTTATAAATGCCCTTGGGCAGATAGCCTAGTATGAACCTATGAACCTATGAACCTATGAACGAAATGGGTTTCAGTGAAATGGGCTGTCAGCGAATAGAAGTAGACCCATATATATATATATATATATATATATATATATAGATATACACACACACACACACACACACACACACACACACACACACACACAGACACACACACACACACACACACACACATTAGACTTGTTAATTGTGATGAAAAGATTATTTCAGTCACACTTATTGTCTTCATATTTACTTAATTATGGTTTGCCTTTGCAGTTTGTGTACTGTCAATAATGTTGTTTGAAACTGACTGTCTTATTCCAGGCTATACCTGAACAGGATTCAATAGGATCAGTATTCTATCCCAGTTAACAAAAGGATTGAGATTAAAGAAATAAATAATCCAAAATTAAGAATGTTTATTATTTACAGCTGATAGTCTTCCAGGAATGATATTAATGGGAAGTAATACCTGTGTGCCATAATCTTCACTGGTTATATTGAGAAGTGTATTTTACTGAATCCTTGATGGAAGAAAGGGTATATTATGTACTAACAAGATGAGTGAGTTGACATGTGTGGGTAATTTGCTGGGTGTTGCCCTTCATGAATGCTAAGTTTGAGTCTACTCTCTTTACCAGGATTTGACAAAGGTTGGTGATCACTCAGACAGACTCATGAAAGCTATTTGAGTTTGTGATACATGGATGTCAATAAAAGGATATGGATGTTTAACAAGACGTTTTACAAAATGAAGATAAAGTTGGTTGCAAGGTGAGAGCTTTGAAGGATGAAGATTGTAGAAGGGAGTAGTGAGGGGACAAGGAGGTATTTTAAAGCATTATATTGTCTTAGGGCAATAGGTCAGGTGTGACTGCTTGTACATTAACAGATGGTTTGTAACTGCATTTGCACAAGTGATGTATACACAGAAGATTAATGCTATGCATATATCTTTGAAGGAAAAAAACTATGGGAAAGGAATACAGGTGGTTGATTGGAATTATACAAAATGGATTAAAATGAAATACAAATAAAGGATATTGACCAGTTGAAGAAAGATGATCATTGAATATAGAACATTTTTTCTTGACTAAGATGCATATGCTTCAGTTTTTTGAATATTTATTTAACATCTACCATAATATTGTTATTCCAGTTTATGGTTAAATATATTAACAAATAAAGCCCTATTGATAGAGACTTTTTCCTATGGAGGCTGTATAAAATGTAAATGTGCTGTAGTGGAAAAGATCATTCCCCAGATTTACTATTTCTCCATGCAGGACTAGCTTAGTCCTGCATGGAAGCGGCCATTTAGGAGCAGGACAGCAGCGTGCCATGCATATTAATGAGGTGAGCTGCCTGAGCTCCTTATCTTACATGGAGCTTGTAATAGCGCAGGGGGAGTGTCTGAGAGCAGAGCTCTCAGAATATACACATCCCCACAATGAAGAACAGCAGAAAGGCCCAAGAAATGAGCGAGACCGCTCATCGGTGTCTGCATATCCCCACCAACATTCCCCCTGGTGTACAACAGCAGGTAAACACAAATAAAATGAACAAACCTGTATTTTTTTAATCCAGTTAAAACTAACCATAGGTGTGTAGGTGTGCCCATCACTTAGCTATGGTTAATGCAGCTTAAATGGCTAAAGAGGATAACAAGGAAGATATATGCAAATGAAGTAGCATAGCATTAGTGTAGTGGGCAGGGCATTCACCTTATGAGCAGGCATTCCTGGTTCGACTCCCACTGCAGCACATTCCATTTTCCATGGCAAAGCACGTTATGACCAATATTTTTGTTGCATAACCCACTAAATAACATATATTCATGAACTGGAGTACTGCAGTAAATGCACATGTAAGGTGTCAGTGTCATAATGAATAAAGCACCAGTAAGTTTAAGCACCAATAAGAAGCATATTTAAGTGTGTTTAAGCCCTTCTGTGCGGGAGTGAGCAATGTACACACAGGTTAAGCAATTCCGAAGCTAACTCTGTGTAAGCATATGTAACCGGAGGTTAGCAGTGTTTACCCTCGCGCAAACCCATGCAAACCCACTTACAAATGCTCAAAAGTGCCTTAATCACTCTGTTTCCAATGGCTCTTGTTCTGTCCATCAACAAAATGAACAGTCACGCAGGTCTTGAACCCAGGACCATATACACGATAGTCACAGTAATTAATGACCAAGCCATCACAGAAGTACAGAAGAATGAGGTATCAGCAAACAAGTCTTCACCAAGATAAAATCAAACTGAACCTGTAAAAGGAATCAGTATACAGACATATGTGCCTTAACCCACTACATAACATAAATATATGAACTGGAGTACAGCAGTAAGCACAGAAGTCAGGTGTAATTGTAATAGAGTGTTGAAGTCCCCAATAAAACACAAGAGCCCCATACAGTGTACGTACACATGAATCATGGATACCAGGCATACATATAAGGTGTAATGAATAATAAATCAATGCCAAAAGGAAATATAATGCAAAGTCTAATGTAAGCAATGCTAAGCATTGCACAGGTCAGCTTAGGAGGTGTAAGCAATGTGTAGGCTAGCTAACTCAGTGTGCCCAGAGGTATACCCCTTTAAACAATGCTAGCTCTAGGTAAGCAAATGTTCCCATAGTCTAGCCATTTCAAAACTGACCAGTAACAGAAAAGTGTAGAAAACCGGCCCTACTTAAATCCAAGAGGCGGGAATACATCTCATAACTGGTTGTAGCTTCCCCTTGCAGGCACCATGTCAAGAAGGGGAGAAGGTGTGCACTTTTGGGCACAGCACTGGTGCATCCAGTAGTCTGGAGTCTTGGCAGGACTCCTTGTCAAAGACCATGATCAGAGACTGCTGCAGGGATAGTACCATGGCTCCCAATATAAGGCAGAGGCCAGGGACCATCTCACCTGTGACCTCACCAGTGCCACCGACATACCCCTAACTGGTGAGCAGATCAGGCATCACTATGCAGACCTGAAGCAGCGTAAGGCGACCTCTTGGACCAGTGGATCCAAGAGGCTAGAGTGGGATTTTGCAGTTGTATTACCCCACTATGTTTGTAATAATTGCCAGCTCATGTATATCCTGGATAGGTATGGCTAAATATTCCTCTTATGTCCCCCACAGCTGCAATGGAGTGGGCCATGAACCAGGAGGCCCACATCAGTCACCTGGCAAGGTTGCGATGTGAGGCAGGTCAGTAATACTCATGCATTTACTGTCATAGGAAATAAAACTAAAAGTAGTAGTAAATCAATTGCCTGTATAAAACCTGTATTGTTCAAGGCAAGTACTGCATACACTGGAGAATATGGCAGGAATAGTCTGATATAGTTTGTATATAAATAAAAGCGTAATAGCCTGACAATAAAGGTCTAACTGCTGGACTACATGTGTATACTCTGGTATCATATGGTAATGTATATTTGCAATCATGTAATAGTACTGTTGTATTAAGCACTGTTACCCACACTGTGCAGCATAAATTGAATATGTAGGAATGCCTGTATATGACTGGGGTAATCCCCAGAGGCCATTTATTACAACTGAGAGACACATAGACAGAAAACACGGAAAATGCAGATGACAAAGCCCAAATAGCACATGCAACTGAGATGTGAACTGTTGTTTTTATAGCACACACAGCCATGGTCCGAATCCTGCCACTGGTAGTAGTCTGCATACAGAATCATACCCCACAACTGTACAGATATGTCCAGAATGTCCAGTAAAGTGGCCCATAGCTGTTGCTTATCAACCTGTCCCCCTGGGAAATCAGTGTGATGATCCCAGACATATAGGCAGCAAACAGGAAATACAATTGATTGACACACATCTATGAGAACAAAGCTGGCACACTAGCAACTCCCCAAAACTCTATGAGACTAAGAAGCCACATATGTCCCATTTACACCCCAACTTATCAAGCTGTGGCCAGAGTGTGTACAGTAACAGAGTGAGATTATGTGCATAATACTAATGTGAAATCTGGTACTGTGTGTGGGAGCATTCAGGTAGGGCTAACAAACATTTCTCCCACAGGTCTGCCAGATACCAACACTGTGCCCAGAAATACAAGAATGATACCCTGTACTGGTACTGTTTGCATTGGTATTGTATGGCATTGTGACTGATGCAGTTGCTCTTAATAATAGGGTATTACACATCATTGTCACTCAGACTGTCCTACAAAATATTACTGTCTAGGAGATCTGTATAAGACTGTTGTAATACAAGGTCACAATGTAAAAGCACAGGGGATTAATAAGACAGAAAGCAGATAGGAGATACACAGCAATATCTATATAGCAGATACAACTGTGATGGACAGTGTTTAAGTTGTGGCAGACACAGCCATGGTCTGAATGTTGGGAGTGGATGTAGGCTGCATACAGAATCATACCCCACAATTGTACAGATGAGGCCAGAATGTCCAGTATATAGGCTCATATCTGTTGTCTGTCTCCATGTCCCACTGGGAAGTCTGTGGGATGATCCCAGATGTTTAGCCAGCAAACAGGGAATACAAGTGATTGTCAAAAATCTATGATAACAAACTTGTCACTGTAGCAACCCCTGAAACTGTTAGGAGAGTAATATTTCAAGTATGTCCTATCTACACTTCCATGTTGTCAAGCTGTGACTAGAGTGTCTACAGTAACAAAGTGAGATGTATGTGCATAATACTAATGTGTAATCTGGAAGTTTGTGTGACAACAGTCAGGTAGTGCTAAAAAGCATTACTCCCACAGGTACGCCCGATATGAACACTGTGCTGAGAAATAAAGACCATTATAACCTGTACTGGTACTGTTCACTCTGGTATTGTATGTAGTTGTGAGTGTTGCAGTTTCTCTGAATAATAATGTATCACTGATCACTGTCAACCACATTGTGATACATAATATAACTGTGTGGGAAAGCATGTATATGTGTGGGTCAGGTCACTAAAGGTTGAAGAGGGCAATATTCTAGATATGTCCTGGCACACCTGCATGTGATCAACACATGGCCAGAGTCTGTGCAGAAAGAATTGGATAGCTATGTGCAAATCAACCAGGAATCCGGGCGTATGTGTAGAAACAGTTAGTGTTAACAAACATTCCCTCCACAGGCATATCAGCTAAGAGATGTATACTGCAGGTAAAACCAGTTCATGTCTAAGGATTATGACAGCCATATCACTGTCCAAACTAATGCTATAGGGTAGTGTAGTAAGACTTGTAAGGTACAGATAACAGCACTGACTAGGAAAGTAATGTGGACTACAGAATATACTAGTTGTTAATTGACATCTTTCTCTTCCTCATACCATATCTCCAACAATAATCAACATACCCACCCCAACTGGTATGTAATGACACATATGTTCTGATAATGTCCAATTGTTTGATTAATATTTTAATTGTTTCTATGCATGTGCCATATTGAATTATTCAACATTGGTGGTATAGTGCCATCAACGTACCTGCATGCTGTCCTTATTACCACTGTGATTCCATATATGCATGTGTTCTATTTGCTATGCAACTGTTCCGTATCTGGTGTCTGGGTTAATGGGAATATCTATGCATGCTTTTATACCTAACCCTGGAATGTGTTGACCATTACTAACACACATATGATGATGGAATCTAAAAACTATAGTACGTTTGGGAAAGCCGGTCCCAGCGGACCCACCTGTCCCACCTCAGCTGGCAGTGGCACCAAGCACCAGCATGTCTGAGGCCAAACCCAGGACTGTCCTGTCCATTGGTCCTGCAGCACCTTCAGGTGGAACCACCTCTGGGGATGGGGCTCGCCTCCCCCGGGACAGGGTGCTGACAGGTACCTGTCACCTGTTGCCAGGTCGGGGTTGTGGTGCGTAAGAGAGATCAACCAGCAGCTTGGTGATCTTGTACGCCAGCTTGATGGCCACATGTCACAACTAGAACATCAGTCTGGCTCTGCGACTCAGCCCCCAGCACAGCCACCATCAGGGCTATGAAGGTGCAGTGGTGACTGCCCATGGGTGGGGACCACAGTCCCACTGTTTCCACTAGGGGGCTCATGGGCTTCCGATTTCCCAACACCCCTCCCCATCAAGGTGTTTACCCTCCACATGTGTCATATACCACCCCTGTATGCGTCTTGTTTGTCTTGTCTGTTAAACAACCCAACCTACCTCCCCAAATATACCTACTACCCCTCCCCATCATCCCACTCACACCTGACAAAAGAAAAAGGCAATCTGTTACCAAAAAAAATCTCGCCCCATACATAGCTGTCCATTTCACACACATGTCCACTGGACACATGTAATCCAGTCTAATTGGCATCACAACTTATTACTCCGAGAGTTTTGTGCCCAAATCTACCTCCAAATTCAGTGTATATGCACAGCTTTTGCTGTAGAAGAAATAGGCAGCTATGAACCTTCCCTACACACTTCCTGCACATCCTTATCTATTTTCCCTACTGTCATTTCCTCCTTGTGACCCATTTTTCACCACTTTCCTATCAACCCCTTTTTCTATTCTTTTAAAGAAATTAGAGTGGGGGTAAGCAGGAGTAAGCACTTTTAAGCAGCAGTAAGCAGGTTTAAGCCTGTTTGCATGGAGGTAAGCAATGCCTACACTGGTTAAGCAAATTGAAAAGCTGAGTATAAGAAACTGTAACTGGAAGTTAGTGCTTACCTTTGCGCAAACTCGTACAAACCAGTGAAACCCCCTTAAAGCTGCTCAAAACTGCCTTAACCACTCAGTATCTGACAGCCCTTGTTCTGCCCAGCAACAAAATGAAAAACTCTTGCAGGTCTTGAATCCAGGGCCCTGTATACTGAAGTCACATCACTTAACCACTACGCCATGACCACTGTGAAGACAGCTGTTGTTTTACCAATACAGCTGTCAATACACCTATTAAGTAGTATTGAACAATTGCCTTTAGTTCCTAAATTGTGCAGTCCTTGTTAGTAATATGACTGTTGCATCACATATGTTGCTTTATCATAATGTACACATGGCAGATACATATGGTAAGCTACATCTGGGAGGATATATACTACTGTGAGGTTTACTCATGACAGGAATATGGTATGTGTATATATATATACATATATATATATATATATATATATATATATATATATATATATATATATATAATAGGTCTATATATGCCTACATGTACATACACATGTATACTCATACATATGTCTGTATACATATCTGTATAGTGCTACATATATATGACCATGTGTACATCTCTCCATATGTACATAAATATATATACATATATATATATATATATATATAGATATATATATATATATATATATATATATATTATATATATATATATATATATATATATATATATATATATATATATATAAGTGCTACAGACTCCTGAAAGCCCAATATCCTGTAGACCAAACTCCTGAGACCAAACTCCTTAAAACCCAAACTCCTGAACACTCTGGATCTTGGAAACTCAAAACTCTGTAAACACATAGGATGCCAACACTTACTATATTCCAGCACAAGTACATACAGAAATATATTACCCTTCAACTATATGCAGGAGGTCAAGCCCACATGCACCCCCCATGTGGGGGGCTGTGCCCCCCACACCCTCTCATACTAAAATATAATGATGCTGAGATTGTAATCTAGTACACTAAGTGCAATATCGTAGTTGATATATTTAAGTAGCAGGGGTGTGTGGGGGGGTTCAAGGAGGCATGCCCCCCTGGTTATACTTGGTGAAGATTAATACGGCTTGTGTTTTATTTATTTCTGTATGTACTTGCATTGGAATATAATACATGTTGGTATCCTGTGTGTTTTCAGGATGTTGAAATTTCAGGTGTCTGAGTTTTCAGGATGGTTAATTTTCAGGAGTTTGGTCTCAGGAGTTTGATCTTCTGGAGTTTGAGCTTTCAGGATTCTGTAGTGCTCCCATATACATATATGTATATATAGATATATATAGAGGATACATATATGTATATATAGCTATATATGTATGCACATCCTATGTGTACAGATATGCCTAGTTACTTTGGTATATATGTAGATATCACTAACTATATGCGCATACATATCTATTCAGATATATCTACTACTGTCAATATATATGCAGATATCCATATGTATATGTGCATATGCATCTCTATCTGTATATGTGTAGACATATATTGCTCTGTATATGTATATATCTGGGTGTTTATATGTATATCAATGTACATATACATATCCATCTATGTATATTGATATGTATATGTGTATGTATCTATGTAGATATCTGGATAATTATATATACATATATCTTCACTATATGTCCTGAACATGGAGAATAGTCCTACCTCAGCCCATATAGTCCCAACTTCATAGTGCAAGGGGATGTCAGGTATGTAGAGCAGGTATATTTGTAGACTATTGCTACTGTAATAGGGATTGTCTTCACAGACATGGTGTGTGTGGGAGGTCACATCTGCTTTTAACACGTGTGCTATTGGCTACTGACAAACATCCTAAGGACATCATAGTACAGTACCATTGCTAGCACGTAACACTCCTGTGGACAACATCAGAGATATTAACCAGTATATGTGGACAGTCTGACACACTCTGGACAGGCCAGAGGTATACACATAACCGCTTAGTGCAAGACATGTGGACCAATCCTAACAGTGTGGATGCTAACAGCCATGTAAATGGGTATAACACGTAACTACTGGTATACATTTGCCCCCATAGGCTTTGCATACACACAACCCTGTCAGTCCTGCCACATAACCACTGGTATAGAAATGTCATGGCCTCATACTACCCACTAGATATTGGCATATGTCTGTACAGCATCCCACTGCTTGTCTGACATACATAACTGCTATGGTGGACCAAGGGCAGTACATCTGGCAAGTATCTGGACATTACATCTCATTGGGTAAGTACACTAAGCTGCTAGGCATGTAACAATGCACCGTGTAGAGTACAGGCAGACTGGCTCAACACTGGCCTACATTTCTTATGGGGGAGTGCACATGTACCTGCAGATATGGCAGGCACTACAGGCATGCCACAGCACTGGGTTACATACACCTGTGTGACACTGCTTAACCACAACCATTGTGAATACAGCCACAGACACATATGGTAAGATAGCGTAATATTACACTATAAGGACTATCTGTTTGACACTAACCTGATATGTTCCACTCATACACTAACCCTACATATACTGTGCCACTACACAGTGTGGTCCAATGCCTGTCTGTGGTATGGGACATGTGTGTGTATGGCCCTACAAACATGTAAGCCAATAGGGTAACATACAGTGGAGCAGCATGTAACATCAGACAGAACAAGACCAAAACCAATGACATCTACCACAGTCTGTACACAGGCCAAGGTATATATTAACAATACACACACTGTTGACAATCACCATAAGTACACAGACCTCAGTAATGTACACACAACCACATAATGTCCAGGTTATGTCATCAAATACAACCCCTACTATACATAACATGTGTAGCAGTCTGATCTCTCACTGGCTTGTTATCAGATATGATGTCACTAATTATGGTGTACAGCACATATGCACCCCTTACTGCATGACATATGTATAAAGGTTGACAGGGTTGTGGCTGGAGCCACATACACAAGGCCAGTATTGACGTGTTGCTGTGATAACCTCATGCATTTACTGTTGTAACAGGTTGTGTTGCAACATATATCCTATGAGGGATATGAAGTCAGTAACTCTCATGGCTGTCACCATCTACAGACTGCAATCCTCACACTACCTTCTGAAGTTCACAGATAGGTGCTCTGTGGGTAACACATGAAACCAAAGGCACCACATACTGCCCAGTCTGCAGATGACCCTACAGATGGGGGTTCCCTCATAAACAGAGTACTGTCATGGCAGGTATTAAAACATGTAGGACAGCCATATCCACACACACCCTGTTAAACCAACATTACTACAAATGCAGTATAGCAGCACTTACACTCTGTATTCAGGTCAGGTACATCCACCTCCTGTGTGTTGGCCTGTTTCCACAGTGTATGTTGTTAGAGGTAAATCTCCAATCCATCTGAGATGCTGTTTGCCAAACAACAGATCGAGTTTCTGCTCACAGTGAATGAAAGGCACAACACCAACAAGATGTTCCTAGATATTGGAGTGTGTTTCCATGCAATTGGCTATGGGAATGTTACCACAGATGTTCCACATGCAATCAGCTAGAGGAGGGCTGCAATTCATGCAGAGGCCATCAGCTAATCATGAGCATCACTTAAAATACATATGCTGCTGCCTAAGCAAAGCAGGTGTAAGTCTCCACATCCACCAGAGAGGGAGTGAGAGAGGCAGACAGAGTCAAAGAAAAATATGGGAGGGGTGGGAGAGTAAAACTTAAGCATGTTTGTGTCACATACCTACCAGTTCAGGGTATCAAGCCCCTGATGACTATGTAGTGCTATCACATGCCTATGCAGTTACTGGATGCACCACATAGGTTACATGTTGAGGAGCCCTCAGAACATATATGCGATGGTGAGTGACATCTGCAACAGGGATATGGTAGCCACATGGTAGGTGTAGTACACGTGCCTGTCCACATGAACAGGTGTCAGTGACAACAAAGCCACACTCTTACAGGGATGCACACACGTTGACACACTTGCCAGGGCCATGAATACAACTCATCACTACTGGGATTGCCACAACACAGTACTGTGCAGGTATGACATGCACCACAGGGGTCATACTGAGGTTATATAGGCAAAGGGTATGTGGAGGTGTCTGACATCAGACAGCATGCTTCCGTATGCCAATCAAGGTTGTAGTGAGTGTGAATGTTGTCATACACATCATACCACACACACACAGAGAAGGGTGCCAGTACGGACATGCATGGGTGCATTGCTTCACGGGTGTGCGAGATGGCTATACAAGGCTAGGTGATGGGTATACCTTGGTATCAGGCCACATGACAATGGTATGCATTTTTGCTCAGAGGTATATTGTTGGGATTTGCCCACACAGATGGGTGTTGTATTCACCATCCAGTCACCTGGATGACTATTGCATGTGGCCAATGTTGTGCATTGTTTGCCATGTATGTGTTCCTTAGTCCATGACATGGACAGTGTCTGGGATGTGCACACCTCCCACATGCATGTACAGTGACATATGGAACTGTACCTGGGGTACCTGGCCCATCTTGTATACACAGATTTTTATCATCAGATGTCCCAGTCCTGGCCTCATGTGTTGGGATCTGTTAATGGACAGCAGGTTAACCATGCACCTACACTGATAGCATAATACCGGCATTCCCTGTTGTCAGTGGCATCTGTCCATACAGAGCTTGTGTTTCAGGCATGGTATGCCCTTTGTGGGTCACATTTACTGGCACCACAGGTGTTGCAGGTGTCCAGTGGGGAACACGGGGGAGATGCACTGTCGGCATGTATGTGCCTATTGGACTGATGGACAGGGTGCCATGCCCTCTGTAGCCCACTGCAATCACAACATGGTTACTATCAGTGGGCAATATGCAGGGTTCTACCAACATAGCAGGTGTTGCCTAGGCAAGTGTGTGTGTGTGTGTGTGTGTGTGTATAGGTGCATAGTTTCATAGGTCGGTACTAGGCTATCTGCCCGAAGGCATTTATAAGCATAGCCAGAATGTGTTGGCTTTCACCACCTTTTAGATTAGTTCCCTGTGCCTCTGTCCAGCAGAGCCACTGAAGTGATCCCTGGGGTAAACTTTCTGCTTCCCATAAACTCATCAAGGTTTCTCTTGAAGAGTGTTAGCGAGGAGCTCTACTTAATGCAGATTGGAATCTTGTTCCAAAGCATGGGAAGTCTCTGGGACAGGAATCTATCCCTCCATCACATCCTATTTTTTGTTGTGGTGAAGTTTAGATCCCTAGAGTGTGTGGCTCGAGTGGATATGGTTTTCTTTAGGTAGAGCATGTCCATCAATTACAGGTTGGACATGGGCTTGTATGTCAGGCAGAGATCACCTCTGAGTAGGTGGTATGCAACTGAGTACAGCTGGAGTTTCTTCAGTCGAGCTGCATAGGGCATCTGTTTGAGGCCAGTGATCCTCTTGGTGAGGTACTTCTGTGGTCTTTCCAGCTGTTGCAGGTGTCTTGTAAGGTACATCCCAAATGGGGCGTTATACTCTATGATGGGTTTGATGAGTGATGAGTAGAGGGGCACAATGACCTCTTTTGATCTGGATGTGAACCCTTTTGTGATTAGGTGGGCCACATAGAAGAATTTTCTACCCACTTTGGTAATGTGATTATCAAAGGAGAGATTACTATCTACTTGGGTCTCCAGATCCCTTATTACATTTTCCGTATTTAGGGAACTGCTACATATGTGGTAGTTTGTGGATACATTGTTTTTCCCAAAGGGGATGACTATGCACTTTTTGGTATTTAGCTTGAGGCCATGATTTTGACACAAGGTATCCATCTCAGTGAGACCCTTTTGGAGGATGTCTGTGAAAGCTGGAGAGTCAATTATAGCCCCTAGTTTGCAGTCATCTGCAAACTTGGTCAGCCATAGTCTTCCTGTGCTTGCCTGTACCTCTGAGAAGTATATGCTAAACAGGAGGGGTCCTAGGACTGAGCCCTGAGGAACGCCATTTGTAACCGGTTTAGAGTCAGACCTAGGTCCCACAACTCTCACCTTGTGGGTTCTGTTCATAAGCCAGTTAGAAACCTATCTTGTGAAGTAGAGGTTTATGTTTAGGCTGGTGAGCTTGTCTATAATGCCAGAATGGGGAATGGTGTCAAAGGTATTTGCGAGGTCTAGGTTGGCTGTGTGTACCACCTTTCCCTCATCTGTAGCCTTGGTAACTCTCTCAAAGAAGCCTACCAAGTTTAGGAGGCATGATATGCCCTTAACAATGCTGAACTGGGTAGGGTCCAGTGTTTGGAGGTTCCCAATGTCTCTGTTAATGAGTTCCATAATGATGCACCCCATAGCCTTGCAGACCAAACTAGTCAGGCGTACAGGGTGATAGTTCCTGAGGTCTGTTGTGGCTCCACCTTTGTGGAGTGGAATAACCATTGCTCTGCACCACTCTATGGGTATGTAGCCTGTACAGAGGCTGAGTTTGAACAGTGTGTTTAGGCGAGGGGTTAGTTCATCTTTGAGCTCATGTAGGATGCAGCCTGGGAAACCATCTGGTCCCATTGATGCTGTGTTTTTGGCTTTGGAGAGGGCTGTTTTAACCTGAGTGTCTGTGATTTCAGGGGCTCTACATTCTTCCGGTATAGTTATGGGGCCTTTTGGCGGTGAGAGAGGGGGTGAAGTTTGCACTGAAGATGTCTGCCAGGATGTTGGCGATATCAGTCGGTTCAGTGTATTTTGTGACATTCTGCACTAACTCCGAGAAAATCCGTGAATTGCCACTTAGATTCTTGACATAGCTAAAGAATGCCTTGTGATTATCTTTGGAGTCCTTGGTAATGTTTCTTTCGAAGCTCACCTTGGATGATTTTATGAGGGATCGTAGTTTCTTACTGATACTGATGAGGGATGTCTTCCCTTCTTGGGATTTTACTCTTTTCTGTACTAGTTTCCTCCTTCTGTTGTACAGTTTGTTTATGGCAGGGGTCCACCATACTGGTTTCCTTTTCTTGGAGGAGTGAGTCTTGCTTTTGCTTGGGATAGCATGGTCCATGCATTCTTGTAGGTACCCGTAGAATGCATTAGTAAAGGATTTTGAAGCTTGGACAGCATTATCTTTTAGCATGGGGGCTTTGAAAGTTTCCACCTTGATCATAAGTAACATGAAGTTGGCTTTTGAAAAGTTTTTCACAGTGGTTTTCTTGTCTGGGTGTGGGGGTGATATGTGGATATCCAAAGTGATTTTTTTTATGGTCAGATCTAACCAGTGAGGGGTTGACCTCTGGAGTGGAGCACCAGTCACCCATGCTGGTGATGACCAGGTCCAGTATGTTGTCACCTCTTGTGGGAGTGTTGACCAGTTGATCCAGGGCATTTGAGTTTATAAATTCTAGGAAATGTTGGGCAAGGCAGTTAGTAGTTGAGTAGTTCTCCCAGTTAATGTTTGCGTAATTGAAATCATCCAATATTAGAGTGTTTGTTGGGACCTTTATGTTTCCTAGTGTTTCCAGAAATGTGGAATGGGGGTCCTGGGACATGGTGGGTGATCTGTAGCAAGCTACAATTTGAATTGCAGTTTTGCCCGTTGTTAGTTGCATGTGGATGATTTCTGAAGCATCGTGCTGTGCCACTAACCTGGAGTTGTGGGTATCCTTGATGAATATGAATATGCTCCCGCCTTTTGTGTTTCGCTCTGGGTTCTGTGGCCGAAATGTATGGTATGAGTTGTAGCCTTGTAATGCTAGGGTGCTCTCTAGAGCCTTAAACCCGGTTTCTGTTACTGCATATATATAAATTTTCTCCATACTGAGGAGTGCCTCAAGTACTTGCATTTTGACGTTTAGACTTCTGGCATTGAGTAGCATTGCCCTCAGTTTTTTGTTACTTGTGCTATTTATGGTTGTGGGTTTGTCTTTTGAGCCTTGCCTAAAAAAGGCACTATAGGGGTGGCAAGAGACTTGGCCAATATTCAAAAGCCTAAGGGTGACAGGTGCAAGCTGTCTCTAGCGAAGCAGCGTGGCTTGTTGAGCATGTCATCCCAGGTGGACAGACACTGGATCCCATTTGAATGACACCAGAAACTTAGCCAATTGTTGAAATTGATAATTTTTTTCTTTATACCGTGGTATCATTCTTGGTGAGGGCAGGATGCTACATGGTCATACCGACCTGGGCTACATGATCAGCGAGCTCTTCTAAGTCTCTTTTCATGTAGTCCAGGGAGGTATGGCTCAGGTCATTCACACCATCATGGACAATGACAGTGTCATATTTGTACTTGTTCTAGAGTGACCTGAGTGCTTGTGTTATGTGGCAGATCCTAGCACCCAACAGGCAGCTAACAGTAGCCTTCTCCTTATTCAGGCTAGGGAGTGTGACTTCATTGAGCCTGACTATAGATTCACCTATTACTAGTATGTTGAGTATGTTATTTTGCCTTAAGGGCTGTGATTGCATGGCACACTGGTTTGTGAAGTATGTGTTTCATGGTTTGTGTTTGAGGGTGGAAGTTGCTTGGATGTCTGCTTTGGAGGTCTCTATTGCTTTTGCAGATTTTTATTTAGAGCCTCCATGGGACATGGGTTGAGAGTGTTCCTTGGGTAATACAAGGGTTGCTAACATCGTTCAGCTGGCATTTATGTCACATGTAGGGGTATGGATTTGAACCCCAGCCTCTTGGCTATTTCACATCTGTTATCCCTGTCCGGTGGACATTGTGATATATACTAGGGCCACCATATAAGAAGTTTGCAAAACATGCTCCACATTGAGTCCAGTTGTTCACACTCACAGCCTCCTCTACACAGGATACAAATGACAAACACAGACACACACACACTCACACCCCTGTGATGTCTGGAATTAGAACTCTTACCTAATTAGTATATTACACTACAACAGTACGCAGTTATAGGATGCACCATGGAAATTACTGGAGTACTCCTTCCCCAAAGGTGTATTTCACAGTGAATGACATCAGCAGGATTGCCAAAGTAGGGCATTTGAATTGTACTGAGTGTGAGTAGTAAAATGCATTGCTCCCTATACAGACATAGACACAAGCAAAACATCCACAACTGCCATGTGTGGGAATAGAACCCCTACCAGACTTCTATATCACACTACAGCATGATGCTGTTATAGGACACACCACAGGAATTGCTGGAGTGCCCCTTCCCAAAGGTGCATTTCACAGTGAATGACATCAGCAGGATTGCCAAAGTAGAGCATTTGAATTGTACTGAGTGTGACTAGCCTAAAATTTATTGCTCCCTACACAGACACAGAAAGACACACAAACATCTATAAATGTCATGTGTGGGAATTGAACACCTACCAGAGTTTTATATCACACTACAGCATGATGCTGTCATAGGGCACACCACGGGGATTGCTGGAGTGCTCCTTCCCTATAGGTGTATTTCACAGAGAATGACATCAGCAGGATTGCCAATGTAGGGCATTTGAATTGTACTCAGCGTGACTAGCTTAAAAAGCATTGCTCTCTACACAGACAGAGACACACACACACACACACACACACACACACACACACACACACACACACACACACACACACACACACACACACACACACACACACACACACAATTACCATGCCTGGGATTAGAACACCTACCTAACTAGTTCATCACACCACAGCAGTACGCAGGTATAGGATGCACCATGGAGATTACTGGGCTACACCTTTCCTAAAGGTATATTTCAAGGTGGATGACATTAGCAGCCTTGCCAAAGTAGGGCATTTGAATTGTAAGGAGTGTGACTAGCCTAAAAATCATTGCTCTCTACACAGACAGACAGACAGACACACACACACACACACACACACACACACACACACACACACACACACACACACACACACACACACACACACACACTTGCCATGTCTGGGATTAGAACTCCTACCTAACTAGTTTATCACAATACAGCAGTAAGCAGTTATAGGACGTGCCACAGAGATTACTGGGCTACAGCTTTCCAAAAGGTATGTTTTACTATGGATGACATCAGCAGCCTTGCCAAAGTAGGGCATTTGAATTGTAGTGAGTGTGACTAGCCTAAAAAGCATTGTTCTCTACACAAACAGAGACAAACCCACACAGTTTCCGTGTCTGAGATAAGAACTCCTACCTAACTAGTTTATTACACTACAGCAGTACGCAGTTATAGGACGCACCATGGAGATTACTGGGCTACAGCTTTCCCAAAGGTGTATTTCAAGGTGGATGACATCAGCAACTTTGCCAAAGTAGGGCATTTGAATTGTAGGGAGTGTGACTAGCCTAAAAAGCATTAATCTCTACACAGAGACAAACACACACACAGTTGCCATGTATGGGATTTGAACTCCTACCTAACTAGTTTATGTTCATAGGTTCATATGTAGGTACTAGGCTATCTGCCTGAAGACATTTATACACCTAGCTGTAATGTGTTTGATTTCATCACCCCCCCTTAGATTAGTTTATTGTGCCTCTGTCCAGCAGAGCCATTGAAGTGATCCCTGGGGTAAACGTTCTGCTTCCCATCCACTCGTCAAGATTTCTCTTGAAGAGGGTTAGTGAGGAGCTCTGCCTAATGTAGATTGGAATCTTGTTCCAGAGCATGGGAAGTCTCTGGGATAGGAATCTATCCCTCCAGCATGCCCTATTTATTGTTGTGGTGAGGTTTAGATCCCTAGAGCATGTGGCTCGAGGGGATATGGTTTTCTTTAGATGGAGCATGTCCATCAATTCTGGGTTGGACATGGCCTTGTATGTCAGGCAGAGATCACCTCTGAGTAGGCAGTATGCAACCGAGTACAGCTGGAGTTTCTTCAGTCAAGCTGCATAGGCATCTGCTTGAGGCCAGTGATCCTCTTAGTGAGGTACTTCTGTGGTCTTTCCAGTTGTTGCAGGTGTCTTGTATAGTTACATCCCAAATGGGACATTGTACTCTATGATGGGTCTGATGAGTGATGCATAGAGGGGCCCAATGACCTCTTTCGATCTGGATGCAAACCCTTTTCTGATTAGGTGGGCCACATAGAAGGATTTACTTCCCACTTTGGCAATGTGATTATCAAAGGAGAGGTTACTATCTACTTCGGTCCCCAGATCTTTTATTATGTCTTCCGTATTTAGGGGGCTACCACCTATGTGGTAGTTTGTAGGTACTTTGTATTGTTCCAAAGGGAATGTCTATTCACTTTTTGGAATTTATCTTGAGGCCATGGTTTTGACACCAGGTATCTGTCTCAGTGAGACCCTTTTGGAGGATGTCTGTGCCTGCCGGAGAGTCAATTATAGCCCCTAGTTTGCAGTCGTCTGCAAACTTGGTCAGTCATAGTCCTCCTGTGCTTGCCTGTACCTTTGAAAAGTATATGCTGAACAGGAGGGGTCCTGGGACTGAGCCCGGGGGACGCCACTTGTAATTGGTTTAGAGTCAGACCTAGCTCCTGCAACTCTTACCATGTGAGTTCTGCCCGTGAGCCAGTTGGCAACCTATCTCATGATGTAGGAGTTTATGTTTAGGCTGGTGAGCTTGTCTATAATACCTGAGTGGGGAATGGTGTCGAAGGCCTTTGCAAGGTCTAGGTAGGCTGTGTGGACTACCTTTCCCTCATCTATAGCCTTGGTAACTGTCTCAAAGAAGTCCACCAGGTTTAGGAGGCATAATCTGCCCTTAACAAAGCCGAACTGGGTAGGGTCCAGTGCTTGGAGGTTTCCAATGTCTCTGTTAATGAGATCCATGATGATGTGCTCCATAGCTTTGCAGACCAAGATAGTCAGGCTTATAGAGCGATAGTTGTCGGTGTATTTTGTGGCTCCACCTTTGTGGAGTGGAATAACTGTTGCTGTGCACCACTCTGTGGACACATAGCCTGTGGAGAGGCAGAGTGTAAACAGTGGGTTTAGTTGAGGTGTTAGTTCATCTTTGAGCTCATGTAGGATTCAGCCTGGGACACCGTCCAGTCCCACTGATGCTGTGTTTTTGGCTTTGGAGAGGGCTGTTTTAACCTGAGTGTCTGTGATTTCAGGGGCACTACATTTTTCTGCTATAGTTATAAGCCCTTTTGGGGGTAAGAGTGGGTGAAGTTTGCACTGAACCTGTCTGCTAGGATGTTGGCTATATCGGTCAGTTCAGTGTATTTTGTGCCATTCTGCACTAACTCCGAGCAGATCTGAGAATTGCCACTTAGATTCTTGACATAGCTAAAGAATGCCTTGTGGTTATCTTTGGAGTCCATGGCAATTTTTCTTTCAAAGCTAGCCTTAGATGATTCTATGAGGGAACGTAGTTTCTTTCTGATACTGATCAGGGATGTCTTCCATTCTTAGGATTTTACTCTTTTCTGTACTAGTTTCCTCCTATTGTATAGGTTATATATGGCAGGGGTCCACCAGACTGGTTTCCTTTTCTTGGAGGAGTGAGTCTTGGTTTTGCTTGGGATAGCATGATCCATGCATTCTTGTAGGTGCCCGTAGAGTGCATTAGTAAAGGATTTTGCAGCTTCCACAGCGTTATCTTTTAGCATGGGGGCTCTGAAACTTCCCACCTCAGTCTTAAGTAACGTGAAGTTTGCTTTTGAAAAGTTTTTCACGGTGGTTTCTTTGACCAGGGGTGGTGGCAGAATATGGATATCCAGAGTGATTAATTTATGGTCAGATTTAACCAGTGAGGGAACACCAGTTGCCCATGTTGGTGATGACCCAGGTCCAATATGTTGTCACATTTGGTGGGGGTGTTGACCAGTTGATCCAAGGCATTTGAGTGTATAAATTCTAGGAAATGTTGGGCAAGGGAGTTTGTACTTGAGTAGTTCTCCCAGTTAATGTTTGGGTAATTGAAATCACCCAATATCAGGGTGTTTGGTAGGACCTTTATGTTTCCCAGTGTTTCCAGGAATGTGGAGTGGGGGTCCTGGGACATGGTGGGTGATCTGTAGCAAGCTATAATTTGAATAGCAGTTTTGCCCATTGTTAGTTGCACGTGGATGATCTCTGAAGAATTGTGCTGTGCCATTAACCTGGAGGTGTGGGTATCCTTGATGAATATGGATACTCCCCCGCCTTTTGTATTTCGGTCCGGGTTTTGTGGCTAAAATGGATGGCATGAGTTGTAGCCTAGTAGTGCTAGTCTGTTCTCTGGAGCCATAAACCAGGCTTCTGTTACTGCACATATATTCATTTTCTCCATACTGAGGAGTGCCTTGAGTGCATGCATTTTGATGTTTAGACTTCTGGCATTGAGTAGCATTACCCTCAGTTTTTTGTTACTTGTGCTATTTATGGTGGTGGGTTTGTCTTTTGAGCCTTGCCTAAAAAAGGCACTACGGGGGTAAAAGAGCCTTGGCCAATATTCAAAAGCCTAAGGGTGACAGGTGCAAGTCGTCTCTAGTGAAGCTGCGTGGCTTATCGAGCATGTCATCTCAGGCTGACACAATGACACCAGAAGCTTAGCCAATTGCTGAAATTGATCATTTTTTCTCTATACCGTGGTATCATTCTTGGTGAGGGCAGGATGCTACTCAGGGTCAGGGTCATACTGGCCTGGGCTACGTGATCAGAGAGCTCATCCATGTCTCTTTTCATGTAGTCCAGGGAGGTACGGCTCAGGTCCTTCACACCAACATGGACAATGACAGAGTCATATCTGTACTTGTTCTGGAGTGACCTGAGTGCTTGTTTTATGTGGTGGATCCTGCCACCCGACAGGCAGCTAACAGTAACCTTCTCCTTGTTCAGCCTAGTGAGTGGGACGTCAGTGTGCCTGACTATAGAGTCACTTATTACTAGTGTGTTGGGGATATTATTTTGCCTTAAGAGCTGTGATTGTGTGACACACTGGTTTTGTGAAGTATGTGTTTCATGGTTTGTGTTGGGGGGGTGGAGTTTGCTTGAATGTCTGCTTTGGAGGTCTCTGTTGCTTCTGCAGATTTTTATTTAGAGTCTCTGAATATGTTTTGGTGTATTTATGTGTGTTTTTTGCCTGTGCTGCTTTCATAGGTCTATGTGAGACTGGTGGTGTGATGCAAGTAATTCCCTTCTCCTCTTGAATGCCTGGTCCAGTCTTGGGTTGTGGGAGCTTAGCCTCCAGTTTGGCTGTATAATTGCATCTTGTGTATGTTAGTGTTTGGTTGAAGGAGGAGAAGATTGTCTGTGTACATGAGGCAATTATAACATTGTCTCAAAATGCCCAGATTCACCAGTTGGACCAGAGAGTACACCTGAAACTGCCTTTTGGACATGCCTGGATAGGGACAGTGAACTGTTTTACTGATTGGCTAGTAAGGTCGAATAGAGAGCCTTGTCCTTCTCTACAGTATAGGGGGGGGTCTAGTGCTAAGGTTTATTAGTGCTTGCTATGAGTTTTGAGCAAGTGCCGTTATGAGAAGTGAATGGTTTGAGTGTTTACGTTGAAAGTTTGTCTAGTTCCAAAAGAAAATTGAAGAGTAGACTTTGTGGAGCCAGTAATAGTTATATCCTAGCTAACCGGTACTGCCCGGTGTGCAAAACTGCGCAAGTGTGGGTTTTATAGCAGGGAAATGAAAGAGATAGAAATGCGCCCAAAATGGCCAATAAACTAGTAATTTCTGGGCTGAAACCACTCTTCCAGGGACAGATAGGCTGCTCAAAGCTCCCTCTTTCACAGTGAACAGAAAAACTTCCTTCTATCCAAGTAAGGTAGCCTACAACAGTTAAACAGGTAATTCAAACACAAAAATGACTTTATGAAAGTGCAGGCAGTAAAATAAGTACAATATGTAGCTGAAACAAGCTTTTTAAATCACAGAAACTCTAGAAAATCTGTGCTTTAGGTGGAATTAGCTAAGGGCAGCAAGAAAATGCAGAAAAATGATACTTAATCACTCCAAAGTCTCTCTTTTGTCTATCTGCTGCTGTAGAACTCTGCAGGGCACCAGGCAGGAGCTTGCTGAGCTGGATACTAGCACAAAAAGCTTGCAAATGTGGGTTTTATAGCAGGGAAATGAAAGAGATAGAAATTAGCCCAAAATGGCCAATAAACTACTAATATCTGGGCTGAAACCACTCCTCCAGAGACAGATAGGCTGCTCAAAGCTCCCTCTCTCACAGTGAACAGAGAAAATTCCTTCTCTCCAATAAGGTATGGGCAAACACAGAAACTTGCAACACAGCCCTGAATTCAGCACTAACCTGAAAACTGGACTATACTAGCTTAGAAAGGTGGGAAAACAAGTATATAATTTTTGTTTGTTTGTTTTTTTTCAGAAAATAAAGCAGATACAATCAAAAAAACACTTTAAATGCACAGAAATGGCTATCACATTTGAGTGTGTAGCATACAACAGTTAAACAGGTAATTTAAACAGAAAAATGACTTTGTTAAAGTGCAGGCAGTAAAATAAAGACAATATGTAGCTGAAACAAGCTTTTTAAATCACAGAAACTCTAGAAAATTGGCATTTTAGGCGGAATTAGCTAACGGCAGAAGGAAAATGCAGAAAAATTATACTTAATCACTCCAAAGTCTCTCTTTTGCCTCTCTGCTGCTGTAGAACTCTGCAGGGCACCAGGCAGGAGCTTGCTGAGCTGTCTACTAGCACAAAAACCTTGCAAATGCAAGTTTTATAACAGTGAAATGAAAGAGATAGAAATTAGCCCAAAATGGCCAATAAACTACTAATTTCTGGGCTGAAACCACTCCTCCAGGGACAGATAGGCTGCTCAACGCTCCCTGTTTTCAACCCACCATTACATCCGTCTATTATGTTATATGAGAAAATATGTGAGAATGACATTAGATGCATGTTACAGAGACTGCATAAACCAGGAGACAAGGGCAATAATTTAACTTTGTTTGAACGAGACATTTTGGACACCTTACAGTTTGCAAATGTTTGGATTTGCAAGCCTGATAAGGGGGGTGGACTAGTCTTTTTTAACAAGGAAGATTATGTAACCAAAACCTTAGACATGTTGGACTCCTCGGCCTATTCAGAAGTTTCACTCAATGAAATCAATGGGGAGTACCGTAGAGTTAATGGGTTTATCAATGATTTATTTATGGAGAACAGAATTGATAGTGATCTATTTAATTATTTAAAAATGGCATACCCAATTATACCTAAACTTTTTGGATTGCCAAAAATTCATAAATGCCTTAATACTCCCCCTTTGAGACCTATAATTGATGGTAGACAATCAATAACATACGGTTGTGCCAAATACATTGATTGTAAACTTAAATCTTTTTTGAAGAATGAGAAACAGATTTGTAAAGACTCCTGGGCATTTTTGGAGGCTATCAATATAGTTCCTTTTGATCATGAACTCAACTTCCTGACTATAGATGTTAGGGATCTCTATACCTGTATACCGCAAGATATTGGATGCGAATGGGTAAGAGATTTCCTCCTGAATGAAGGTATGTTGGGCAGTGACATTGATGTATTAATTTATTTGTTAGAAATTGTTCTAACGAACAATTTCTTTATGTTTAATGGGAAATTTTTCCTACAAAAAACTGGAATAGCAATGGGCTCCCCATGTGGGGGCACCTTTGCTAATACAGTCATGGCAGCATGGGAAAAGAGTTTTCTCTTTGAAGTCTCCCTTTTTAAAGAGAAGGCTGTTTGGTATACACGATATCTTGATGATATCTTTATCCTGTGGAATGGTGATAGAGAGTCAGCGGAATCCCTTATGTTGGAAATGAATGGTTCCACTAATTTTCTTGAGTTCACTTATGATTTCCAAGAAGACTCTATTAATTACTTAGATGTCTTGTTAGCTAAGAATCATGAATTAAACACCTTTACATCCAGAGTCCATCGAAAAACAACTTATTCAAACTCCTTCCTCCATTTTTCTAGCTGCCACCCCTTACATCAAAAACGAGGGGTAGTGAAAGGACAATTGGTCCGGGCAGCTAGGATGTCCACACTTGAAGGGGACTTCTTGGAGGAATGTAATTTATTAAAGGACATGTTTTCAAGTAGGGGATACCCTTTATCATTAATTAATGAACTAATAAGGGAAGTTTCATCTAAAAGAGAGCAGGGTTTTTTTTCACCTATTTTAAGGCATATACCTGAAACATTAGATGGACACCCGAATGAGGATTTCATCACTGATAATAGTTTGAACCCAGTTGCTCTGCCCTTAATACCCAATGATGAACTTGTTAAAGACTTCATTGGGACACATTTCATAACAACTTTTTCAAAGGATGCATCTTGTATTAGAACAATTATTATTAAAAATTGGTCATTCATTTTGGATGATGTATTTCTAAAAGAATGCTTAGGTATATCACCAAATATTACCTTTAGGAAAGGGAGAAATTTAAAAAGTATCTTAGAATCAAAACAAAAAGTAAATTATAGGCCATATTTTGGGATGTCGAAATGTGGCGCTTGTAGCATGTGTAAACACATTTTAGTGACAAAGTCTTTTGAAGTTAATGGGAAAAGATTTTATTTGAATGACAAATTTAACTGTAATAGTAAAGGGGTTGTCTACTTAGCAATGTGCCGTAACTGCCCTTCATACTACATAGGGAAAACTGATAGGGCTATAAAAAATAGGATTTATGAACATGTCTATGCTATTTCTAGATGTAATACAACAAATGCTCTGGCAAGACATGTGATGACTTTTCCAGATCATGATTTTCATTTTTTAGTTATAGAAAAGATCTTTGACAATGGAAGAGGGGGCCCTACTCCATTACAGTTAGAAGAAAGAGAGTTATTATGGCAGTTGAAATTAAACGCTTCGGTGTCTCCTGGATTGAATGGCACCATTTCCATTATGAGCTTACTTAAATTAAAAGCATTATTTCGTTAGGATTTATGTTTAATATAGTTTCTTTCATAATATGAACATGAAATATTTAAATTATTTGTATTTAATGGATATTTTATGTGCTTTTATTGGCAGGATGTGATGTCATTCTGGATTTTGTATTTAAATGTTCACTTCCTTTGTATTTTTATCTGAAGAAGTTTATCGATTTGGCATAAATGAAAGCGCTAATCTGAATTTATCTTTTGTGTCCAGCGTGGTGTTTCCAGTGCTTTTACTCTGTTTGGTGTATTATTTTGAGTTTGTTTTTGAATTAGCTAAGGGCAGCAAGAAAATGCAGAAAAATGATACTTAATCACTCCAAAGTCTCTCTTTTGTCTCTCTGCTGCTGTAGAACTCTGCAGGGCACCAGGCAGGAGCTTGCTGAGCTGGATACTAGCACAAAAACCTTGCAAATGTGAATTTTATAGCAGGGAAATGAAAGAGATAGAAATGAGCCCAAAATGGCCAATAAACTACTAATATCTGGGCTGAAACCACTCCTCCAGAGACAGATAGGCTGCTCAAAGCTCCCTCTCTCACAGTGAACAGAGAAACTTCCTTCTCTCCAATAAGGTATGGGCAAACACAGAAACTTGCAACACAGCCCTGAATTCAGCACTAACCTGAAAACTGGACTATACTAGCTTATGAAAGGTGGGAAAACAAGTATATAATTTTTGTTTGTTTGTTTTTTTTTTCAGAAAATAAGGCAGATACAATCAAAAAAACACTTTAAATGCACAGAAATGACTATCACATTTGAGTGTGTAGCATACAACAGTTAAACAGGTAATTTAAACAGAAAAATGACTTTGTTAAAGTGCAGGCAGTAAAATAAGGACAATATGTAGCTGAAACAAGCTTTTTAAATCACAGAAACTCTAGAAAATTTGTATTTTAGGCGGAATTAGCTAACAGCAGAAGGAAAATACAGAAAAATGAAACTTAATCACTCCAAAGTCTCTCTTTTGCCTCTCTGCTGCTGTAGAACTCTGCAGAGCACCAGACAGGAGCTTGCTGAGCTGTCTACTAGCACAAAAACCTTGGAAATGCAAGTTTTATAACAGGGAAATGAAAGAGATAGAAATTAGCCCAAAATGGCCAATAAACTACTAATTTCTGGGCTGAAACCACTCCTCCAGGGACAGATAGGCTGCTTAACGCTCCCTCTCTTACAGTGAACAGAGAAACTTCCTTCTATCCAAATAAGGTATGGGCAAACACAGAAACTTGTAAAACAGCCCTGAATTCAGCACTAACCTGAAATCTGGACTATACTGAAAACTGGACTATACTAGCTTAGGAAGGCAGGAAAACAAGTATATTTTTTGTTTTTTTTTTGTTTTTTTTTCAGAAAATAAAGCAGATACAATAAAAAACACTTTAGTTTATCACACTACAGCAGTACGCAGTTATAGGATGCCCATGGAGATTACTTTGCTACACCTTTCCCAAAGGTGTATTTCAAAGTGGATGACATCAGCAGCCTTGCCAAAGTAGGGCATTTGAATTGTAGTGAGAGTGACTAGCCTAAAAAGCATTGCTCTCTACACAGACAGACACACACACACACAGTTGCTATGTCTGGGAATAGATCTCCTACCTAACTAGTTTCTCACACTACAGCAGTATGCACTTACAGGATGTGCCATGGAGATTACTGGAATACAACTTTCCCAAAGGTGTATTTCAAAGTGGATGACCTCAGCAGCCTTGTCATAGTAGGGCTATGGGAAGGGCAGTGTGTGTGCATGGGCCATAACCCATTTATCTAGAGGTCGACACACCACATGCTGGCACTCAAAGGGTTATATTCCACAGGTATGTGCATACAACTGCAAGATGACTACTTCCCTGTATAGTCATTTTGCACAGCTAGCACTTGCACCACATAGTTTGTAATGCTGACAGATACCGGTGGCTAGTATATATATTGAGTGACATCTGAACCTCATGTGGTTGTAGCTATTTGGCTGTGTGCTGGGTGGTACAGGCCTCATAATGGATGGCTCCTTGTCACAGTCACTCTCTTCCACACATCTATGTACATCTACTATTGGCTTATTATAGTGTGTTGTCCTTGGATATATGTCTGTAGTCCTATCAACTGTATGTACAAAACATGGGTGGTGCATACAGAGGAGTGTCTCCACTAACATCTGAAACTGCCAGATATGTCTGGTCCACTGTTGTTTGCAGACATGGGCTTCATTTGTTTATGTGTGTGAGCATACCCAGTATGACCTTTCAGTATGCTATTGTCTGACATTGCCTTCATTTCTCTATGTGTGTGAGCATGTCCAGTATGGCCATCTATATTACATATGTGGATTTATTCCAGGTAGTTTGTACTCCAGTTCAGACCTTTGTGTTGTACACCTACAGGTAGCAACCTGTTTCTGCAGGGTATCCATCGATCATTTGGCAATATGGGGACAAAGTGTGCAGGGGATAGTGTGTACTGTAGGTGATTGTGTCTGTGCTGCTTCAGCTACATGGTACTGCTGTTAGCATAAATATTCAGACTTGTGCACTGTTGTACATTGTGATATTTTCTGTCTTCATGTTCTGTCAGGTGGGCATTCCTGCTCTCAGTGATGTCTTGCGGGACAAGGATGACTGAAGCTGTGTGCGGTATTGTGGGAAGACCCCTACATATCCATGGTAGGTTATGGCATCCTGGTGGGGGAGCTGCAGACACTTGCAGCTGGGTCTGTGTATCCAATTCAGCACCTTTGTACAGTCCTGGCAGAGGATCCCATGCTTGTACATCCATCAACATGTCAGTATGGCCTTATATTGCTATGGCAATACTTCACAGCTGTACAGATTCACACAGGTTACCCAGAGGCAGGGGCCATGAGTCAGGACAATAACCCTGTTGTGGTGTACGGTCAGGTATGTAGCCACCCATTTATGTGTTTACAGCCAGGGATAATGTGTGCACGCAGCTTTGTGTCAGACCTTGCACATTCCATGCTGCCCATGTTCCCACCCTCCCTGTTATTCTATCCTCTTCCTTACATTATGCATACATTTTCTGATACTTTCCCTATGCTTATCACCCCCATCACAGCTGTGTGATGGTGTTGGTCCACAGTTCATGCAGTGGAAGATGGTGGACATGTTACTGTGGTTTATCCACATGGCCTTGCATATGGCTTATGTGGAGTGTGTTGTTATTTGGGTGTCCATGATGTAACATGAATTGGCAGTTTGTGTGAGACACAGGGCCTTGGCAGAGGCCTGTGAGCCATTAGATGTTGATGCGGGCCAGATGTGGCAGGCCATTGCATTCTGTCAGTCCTACAGTCCCAGACTGCCATACAGTATATTCCCCTGGGGTGACAGAGTAGGTGTGCCAGGTGTTCATGCCAATGCCTTCTATCAGTCTTGATCAAGTATTGTGGATGCTGGCAGGGTGCTAACTACATCTAGCCACACACCTGCATGGGACACCTTCACTGCATGCTGCATTCTATCGCTATTCCCATATACCGGTGGGGTCATATTGTACCCATTCCCCACAGCAGGGGTACAACTAGAGAGGTATCAGTGGGTGGTCTTTGCGTGAGCTGGGTGCATGTGTGTTATGGATACTACTTGCATCTGACACACAGATATTCATTGGGCATTCCGGGTATGCTTGCATGTGCAGGTACATCAGCTGGTTCCCAATACATCAGTCCTTCCCCTTTTGTGATCTGCGAGTGTTTGGGAAAACAACACCGGTATCTCCTACTGCAGGACCAGATAATGTGATGCATCCCTGTATGTACTATTCCAAGGATGTGTCCGTTTCACAGTGACACAGTATATACTGGATGTGTGGGGTACTTTCTCCTGTGTACTGCTTGTATATCTAACCCAAATGCCATGCCATGTCAGTCTTTCAAATGGTGACACATATTACCACCATACATTTACGATGGCTTACTACTAGCTTGTTTTATACTGGTGGCTATTGTTTTTGGCACTGCTGTTGTGAGGACTTGTCCCTGTCATCAGCAGTAGTGACCATGGCCACCAGGTCTTACCTAAACATGCATACATACCGACCACTCTCACACAATATGAAACACCCACCTACCTAACACACACATGCTGCATATTGTGCAGATGCTACAACCTATCCTGCTACCTTGGCCACCTCTGTGCATCTGTGCTCCACTGGTATTATACTTACACATACATGTTACTACATTTATACATAGGGTTATTGGGGGGGGCACACCTGACTGTTACTACGTGTGTACATCGGAATGCGTGGGGGTACACCAGACTATTACTACATTTCTAAATAGGTTGGACTGCACACCAGACTGTTACTACATTTTAAGTAGGGTTGGGGGGCAGCACACCTGACTGTTTCTACATTCCTACACAGGATTGTAGGAGGGGGACACACCTGATTGTTCCTACATTTTTACGATGGGTTGGAGGAAGGGGCACACCTGGCTGTTCCTACATTTCCACATAGGATTGTGGAGAGACAGACCTGACTGTTTCTACATTTCTAACACAGGATTGGGTGGGCACACCTGCCTATTTCTACATTTCTTCACAGGATTGGGGGAGCACACCTGACCACTACTACTTTTCTACACTGGTTTGGGGGAAGGGGCACACCTGACTGTTTTGACATGTCTGCATAAGAATGGGGGGCACACCTGACTGTTACTACCTTTCTACATAGGATTGTGGGGGACACACTTGACTGTTTCTACATTTCTACACAGGATTGGGGGGACAGTTGACTGTTACTATATTTCTACACAGGCTTGGGGGGGCACACCTGACTGTTACTACATTTCTATGCTGGATTGGGAGAGGGGGCACACCTGACTGTTTCTACATATCTACATAGGGTTCAGGGGGGCACACCTGACTGTTACTGCATTTCTACATAGGATTGTGGGGGGGGGGCACCTGACTGTTTCTACATTTCTACACATGACGGGGGGCACACCTGACTGTTTATACATGTCTACATAGGATGGGGGGCACACCTGGCACTTGTACACATTTGCTGTGACTGAACTGGTATGTCAGGTACTCCATTTCATTCTGAATTCTAACCTATCATGCTGACAAGAGGCATATCAGTATACTACAGGTATTAGCTTTGGTTGACCTACATATTAGTGTCAGACTTCCTACCCTTCTGAACTAACATCCCACTGCCTGACCTACTGTAGTCTGTCTGTGTAGGCCTGGGGGGTGGTTACCCATAGGCATCATTCAGAGGCCATAGCACAGCCTCTGTTTGTGTTTTTCTACACCTGTCCTGCTGGCAGAGACTGTTGTTGGGTATGTGAACCTCCCTGACTGGCATGTGTGAGTCATATGGACACACATGTGGCCCAGCACATTTCCTGCAGTGGGTTTTGTTACCCTCTGTAGTACTGGCTACTATGCTGACTCCAGTATTTGTTACAGATGTCATGGTGCCACTATGGATGTCTACAATCTGATGGCATACCATTCATCCACCCAGTTCCCTTGCATGCTCACATCTATACCATAGATACAGGTAACAACACATTCTACTCCATCTGACAATTGGTGGGTTAATTGACTTACCTTGTGGGTGTTCCTGTACTGAGGATGGTGCTGCAGGGCTGCCTATGTAGGATGTGCATAGTACACTCCCTATACATGGTTTAGCACAAGCAGTGTCATGTTTGGCAACCCTTTTACTGTATGTGAGAGTCAGAGTGAAGTGTTATTCCCCAGGTCCCTCCTATGTCAGTGTATGTGCTATGCATTGCCTCTTTGCCAATGCCAGGGCATACTGGGCTTGCCTCCTTCTGCCTACTGGGGCAGGCTCAGGTTGTTCCTCCTCTGAGTCACTCTGTGCCTGTGCAGGCCTTAGCATTGGAGGGGGGGGCTGTGTGGGCCTGCACTGTGCTGTTCCTGCTGCAGCTGTTTCTGCAGGATCATATTGTGTAGCATGGCAAATACGATGACAATTTGGGTACATGTAGCTGGTGAGTACTGCAAGGCTCCACCAGATGTGTCCAGGCACTGGAACCATGAATTGAGCATCCCAAGCACTGGTCTATTATAATTCTGGTCTGTGCGTGTGCCTCATTATGGAGATCTTGTTCGGATGTGTGTGCATTTCTGATGGGTGTCATCAGCCACGACCCCAGTACGTATCCGGCATCCTCCACTAGGTGACCGTAAGGGATGCCCCCATTGGCAAATCTGTTGTACAGCTGTGTTAGATGCCATATGTGGGAATCGTGTTATCTTTCAGGGCAGCCAGCACACACATTCATTATTATGCCCTAAACATCACACATGAGCTGGCAGCTGATGGAAGGGAAGCCCTTGCGGTTGATGTAGACCCTACCCCACTCACCAGGTGGTGCTTTGATTTATATGTGCGTGCAGTCTATAGCACCCACTACCTCAGGGTATTCGGCTATTTGGTGGAACAGTTGCATATTGCTGACCAATTCCTCACGGGTGTTGTGGAAATATAAGTGCTCACCGGCATGTGATGACATGGCATCCAGGAACGGGTGATGTACCCTGGATGCTGATGGCTGTGAGATCCCCATCATATCCACAGTTGGCTTTTGGAAGGTATCTGTAGCTAGTATTCTTAGGCCTACACATACCTTGATATCCCCTCTGTTAGTTCTGTGTGTGAGACATGGCCGGCACAGCTCAACAATTTGTTATAGGAGGTCCCTGTCCAGCCTATAGTGCTCCACTATCTCCAGCTCATGTAGCTCCTGGTAGGTTACCCTGGGTCTGTATACTCTCCTCTGTCTCCTCATTATGGGTTTGTCGACAGCATTCACATCCTTACCACACTCAGTTTCTTCCACAAGTTGTTGTATGATAGCTATTGCAGCCCCTATCATTTTGTTGTTTTGTTTGTTAAAAGTTCCCCGCTTGTATACACCGGTGGTGTGGAGTATGGGAAAAACCAGAGGGAAAGGTGTTTGCATGGTTTATAGTAGTGTTCTGGTCTGGGCTGGTCTGCTGCCTGTGTAATTAGCTGATTCTGATACATTTCACCTGCCAGCTATGCTAGTTCTCCTAGATTACTTTCCTACTGCTGTTTTCCCTTCCCACTGCCTTCCTGTTTAAGCCTGGGGGCACACCACACAAACAGAGTGCTCAAATGTGCACAGAGCTGCTATTTCATGGTTTACTTTTTTTTTTCCTTTAAAACCCAGTGCGCAGCGCTCACACCCGCCTAGGCAATGTAAAGAGTGCTAGGCAGCCTCAGACATGCCCCCTTGCTTAGCTCTGCTAAGCTAGGAGCAAACCCGAGCCACAGGGCTCCAATCTGCTTACAGTATGCCTGACACACTCCCCCATGATGTCAGCTAACTCCTAGGCTTGCACCAAGCTATTCCTACTCTTACAATATTGGGACCTGACTAGCATGCTGGGGAAAACTGGGATTCACTAGGCTTGCACCAAGCTATTCCTACTCTTACAATATTGGGACCTGACTAGCATGCTGGGGAAAACTGGGATTCACTATCATTACCCTCATTTGCATAGGATTGCCTGCTAATGCATAGTTACATGTCTCACACTGACCTTCCCCCCTTAGCAACCATTACTCACTGGCCATGTTGTCTTCTGCCTGCCATTGACATGCATGGCAGAATAGTGATTTTAGTTAGGATGCTTATTTTAGGTTTATTTTATTATTTTCCCCCGATCCCATTTGCTCTCCGCTGACTTACGCTTAAACAGCCGAGATCGGCTAAAAAAATAAAAGTTGATTTTTTTATTTTTAAGCTGTTTGCAATGCCAATGGCCTTATACATGGCCATTGGCATGCTTCCTGACTGGTATGCAGCCTTTATTTTGAGCTGTCACGGCTCCGTTTTGGATTTTGCAGAAATGTACTCGGTTACTAACCGAGTACATTTCTACAGATTATACTAGTCCTGCATGGCCGGTTACATGCTTCCTGGATCACAAATCCACCTCATTTGCATGGATTTCTCCTGTAAATGGGATGATTTGCATACAGGAGCTTAGTCCATGCAGGACTAGTGCAGGAGTGCTCGTGCACGCTCCTGCAGGCTATTCCTGTATTGCATGGCAGACATATTGCCTGCTAAAGCTCCTGCACTAATCCAGCACGTCATGCAAGGGTTGCAGAATCCATGGGTCATGTTTGCATTTAGATTTTATTACATTTTAAAGGCTATAATTATCTAGAGATTATAATGCTAATACATTTGTAATTGTATTATGAGAATGGAGCCTTTCTAATATTTAAGTATTTATTTTTGATGGCTAAAAGTTCATTAGAAAGATGATTTAAAAAAAAGTAAATCTCATACTTTCATTCTTCTGTCCATTTTTATTAAACATATTATGGAACATCTTGTACCAAACAATCCTAATTGGTGAGTATTCTGATGCTGTACCTTTAGTTAATGTGATTTGTTATGAAAGCTCAATGGGAAAAAACAATAATGTATTCATTCTCTGATTACCAACTTAATGCAGTGGTGGCACAAGAAACCTTTCATCTATCTTTGTACTCATGGGATGGCAACCTATCTTAGGAATGTATACACACCTATTGACACTATGCATAAACCTATGCATAATTTTTAATAAAGTGAGCTCATCAATGTAGGAAGAAACAGGAGCTCCTTATGTAAACCAACATTGTCATAAGGAGGACTATTTTGTTACTAATATAAAATGTGCAGTTGACAACAAAGTTTTGGTAAATTGCTCTAACTGTAAGCTACCTCTCAACTGTCTAGATTTTCACAGAATATCCATATCTTTGTCTCATATTTTGCCTGTTTCTCATAAAAATTGTGCTTTTCTGGCAAATCATTGAGGACTGAATTCAGAAAATGATGGCAGACATTTTAGTTTCAGACTTAATAATCTTCAAAAAATCATGCTAATTCAAAGCCTGTTAGTCTATCAACTTTCTAAGATTCTAAGAGCAAAATTTAAAAAGTGTCCCTATTTTGGGCCTTTGACCCCTCCATTATTTGTGGCTTTGTCCAGATCTCTTTTTCTAAATGGTTAAGATACATGACTGAAAACCCCATTTGGAAACATTAATGGCAGTTTTCTTTCCCATTTGTAAAACATACAAGATACATTTTAAAATAGTTCAAAACATTTATTAAGACAACAGAAAAAAGACCATTCCCAGAATGATAAATTACACTTCCTTCCTCAAATTGCAACCCAAGAGTCATGATGTTTTGTTTTTTTTATATGGATTTGGCTTTGTTTATAGAGACATCAAAACTCATTACCAAATTAAAAAAAATAGTTTATTAATAAAATAGAACATTTATTTTAGCCTTTTAAGCAAAAACATATAAAAGAGCATTTCCCATATGAAGGAAATGAAACTCCCATCCACATATCCTAACTCCTGAGTGACGATGAGCTGAATTTCACTTAATTTTGAAAACAGAACCATTAAAACTCACTTCCAAGATTAATTAACAATGTGTTCTAAAGCAGAAAAAATGTATATAGCATCCAAGAGAACAAATGTATCACATTGTGAAATTACAGACTTTGCAGGAGTCAGGCCCCCTTACATCCTCATATGGGACACCTTGCCTCTACCTGTTACCATACTTAAACCTCCATACATAATTATTCTCATTCTCTGAAAAACACCTGCTTGGAGAAAGATCAATATATATTTTTATGTACAATTTCAAGCAGTCCTAGTAGCACAACAAGTAGAATACTTGCTTTTGGAGAAGAATGCTGTGGGTTCTACTCTCCACCATGTAAATGGATTACTGATACTGTGGTACACTTTAAGTGGGACAGGGTGCTGCACTCCTGAGTGTGCCCTCATTTGGGTGAGATGCCTAGTAACTATACATCTGCTGTCAGTTTGCCAGCCATTCCCTATGGCAATGAGTTAGAGGATGGTATAATGGTTAACGTGTTTGCCCCACATACACAAACATACAGGGTATGAGTCTAACCTTTGAGGGGAAATTGTCAAGGCTCAGAATGGCCCTCAAAGGCAGCTAGCCTATTACCAACCTATGAGTATAGCTGTTTTTTCAGAGTTTTTGGAATTGAAAACTTATAGTATTTAAATATGAAGGGGTGCAGTGAGGGTTGCCATCCTGCAAAAAACAAGGCTGTGATTCAAAAAATATTTAGTGCATTACAGTAGCCAAATTTGTGGGAAGAGAGGCCTTGTGTCATTTGGGGGTGATTCAGAGAGACACTGATGTCAGCAAGATTCAGAAATATCTATCTATCTATCTATCTATCTATCTATCTATCTATCTATCTATCTATCTATCTATCTATCTATCATACAAAGAGATGCTACCTCCAGAATTGCTAATTGCAGTGAAATTCTGTAGTTACTACAGAGAAACTGCAATAGAATGTAAAAGGTAGCCATGGCATTAATAAAAATATATATACAAGAATCTTTCCTCACCACAAGTACTCATAGAGGTGCAAGTAATCATCCTCAACACTGTTACGTCACACATCCATAGCTAACATACCATTGTCCTACATGACACAGGAAAAATAGACCACTAATGTGTGAATATAGCTGTGATGCCCCTACACTGGCCTAGTAATCAAGGAGCCTCAATCCTCACCACTGGCACCAGTGAGGGACATACACAATGGGAGGATGACAAGTATATACACAGTAAAGTACAATTTCCATTAAGTGCACACAGAGATCACAGTAAGTCTGAGGTTGGTTTCTCCCTCTTTCTCCAGATCCCCAATAAGACTCCCCACTGGCACAGCTATATCACTGAGTCCTTAGCCATGGTTCCAAGTCAAGTCCTCCCAACACTCTCTCTATCCAACCAGTGCTTTGTGTCCCTGCCCAAGTAGCTGACGCACACACACACACACACACACACACACACACACACACACACACACACACACACACACACACACACACACACACACACACACACACACACACACACACACACACACACACACACACACACACACACACACACACACACCTTGAGATTTGATTTATACACAAACACACACCTGGAAAAGGCTATGCCTCCTTCTGCACAGACCATAAGGTAGTTATCACTACCACCAGAACCCTTTATCAGCTACTTTAAGACCCTTCCCAAAGGGTGACCAATCCTAATGTGTAATGTTACTATTATCCAAATGGTAAGTGTGACCAAGAACAAGGCTATTTAGGAGTGGCCTGTACTGTGTCACCAAATATATATGCAAATACTCTTAAGAGCTTAACTATGTCTCACAAATATCATCCAAAAAGATCGGTTTAAATATGTTTAATAATAAATTATAAAAGAACAAGACAATACTCAATCAACACCGTTAATTCAGAGTTCAGAATCACAGGAAATATTTTAAAACAACATTAAAGGACAGTCTCAAATAAATACAAAAACATCTATACTAATATTTACTATATTCCTGCCTATAGCTAAAAGAAATTACTGTACTCTAGTTACTTACTATTAGCAAGGCAAGTGCAGATGGTGATGATGGATGTTTCCAGGTCAAAGACAAAATGCACACAGTCTCTTTCTGAGAGAGTTCTTAAATTATCAAACATTACTCCTGGGTCAGCTTGGATGACGACCCTCTTTGTCACCTGCCTTCAGTTCCCAGGCTAACAGAAACTAACATAATTTTAACATCTCTGCGTGAAAAGTACATATCTCTCAGAAGTTTGCTGAGAACTGGAAGTTGTGTAGCAATTAAACACTTTACATTTTTAACCCAGTAATTACTTTCTTTTAAGACAATAGAAAACCCTCTAGCTCTAGACATTCCCTGGGATTCAATAAACTCTGTGCAGGAGTAGTGCTATTCCAGCACTGAGTGAACCATGTCTGTTTACCCTTAGCTTTAACAGCAGCGCACCTTGCATATTCATGAAGGTGCACAACTGCTAAGGCTAAGCGAACATGAACACTACTGAGTGCAGGGGGTGTGTTTAAGTAGTGCATGTACATCTAACACACCCCCTGCACTCAGAAAGTGCCTTAATGTACTTTTTAAAAGTATTTCAGTGTCCATGGACACTGAAATCAAATAAAATGAGTAAAACAGTGTCCATGGACACTGATATAGATGGAGAGCAAGAAATCAATGCAGTGGGCGTGTGACATGTTCTGTCACACATCCCCTGCATTGACAAAGTGCTGTACAACACTTTGCAAGTGCTTTCAGTGTCTGCAGACACTGACAACACTCATCTCAATAGGAAGCAATGCAGGGGGTATGTAACAGATACTGTCACACACCCCCTGCATTGTTAATGTGCTGTACGGCCATACCCCTCAACTGTACAGGTTTCCACAGAATGCCCAGATGCCTGCCTCACATACCTCTCAACCTCCTAGAGCAGGAAAGCTGTACAAAGCCATAAATAATGGGGAAACAAAGGCCCAAAAATAGGGACACATTTTAAGTATTGTACTTACAAACCCGGAAAGTTGATAGAATAAAAGTTTTGCATTAGTACGGATTTTCTGAAGAGTATGAAGACTGAAACCCAAATGTCTGCCATTGTCAAAGTGCCATATGGCCATACCCCTCAACTGTACAGGTTTCCACAGAATGCCCAGATACCTGCCTCACATACCTCTCAACTTCCTAGAGCAAGAAAGCTGTATAAAGCCCTAAATAATGGGGGGAAAAGGCTCAATATAGGGACACATTTTAAATACTGCATTTACAAACCCAGAAAGTTGATAGAATGAAAGGTCTGCATTAGCACAGATTTCCTGAAGATTATGAAGTCTGAAACCCAAATGTCTGTCATTATGTTCTGACTTAAACCCTGAGTGATTTGCCAGTGATTTGCTAGAAAACCACATACATTTTTTTCCTTTCTGTCCCTTTACAATTTCCCTTACTGTAGCTGACAAGGAGTACAGATACATGTAAAGTTAGTTTATTAAATTTCTTTTCTTTTTTTACCATTCTAAGGTATGTTTAAGTGTAGTTGAGCGAGTGTGCATGTTATGGCCCTCTGCTCAGCATTGCTTAAATATGCCATAAGATATAAATAAAAATATAGAGCTGAAACCCTCACACTGAAATAGTGTAGTGGTTAGAGTCCTGGCTTTATATTCAGGCATTCATGTGTTGAGTACCAAGACAAGCATTTTATTTTTACATGGGAAAGCAGTGTTAAAATTATTATTTTTATTTTAAATTAAGTAGTAATTGATATGTGTCACTAGGGTAGTGTATCTGGACTAAAGTGTAAGTGTGAGTGCATATAACATGTGAAATCACCCATGTATACACAAGTGTCCCAGTACAGTATAGTCACACCGCATGGCAATATAATGTAATGAAAGCACATAGAGGGATGTCATGTAAAGTAAATCATATACACTTACTAATATGTCAGCAATGATTAATTAAGTCATTATCCTGATATTTTTTTAAATGGAAAGTGAGCAACGGGTAGCAGTGCTCAGCTATGCTTAGCTTTGCTTAAATGTAAATGCTAAGCAGCATTCATCTCAGCTAACCGGATTTGCACACTGTTAAGCAGTGCTCAGCAATTACCTCTTTAAGCACTGTTCAACTCAGTTTATCAGATATGCGCAATGCTTAGCTGAGCTTAGCATTTTTAAATTGTCCAATGACAGCAAAGGGCAGGAATATAGCCTTATTTAAATGGTGTAGGTGAGAACACAGCCAGAGACTGTTGTAGCTTTCTCTGAGTAAGAACTATGTCAGGTGTTGGTGAGGGTTCACGCTTTAGGGTGCAGCGCTGGGGAATTTTGGAGACCAGAGTCATAGCTGGGCTCCTTGTAGCAAACCATGATGACAGACTGCTGCAGGGCCAGTATCAGGGCTCACAGTATAAAGCAGAGGCCTGGGACCATCTGGTATGTGATCTCATCAGTGCCACTGGTATCCCCTGAACTGCTGACCAGATATGGCATCACTATACTGACCTAAAGTGGACAAAGGGGGTGCTCTTGGCCCAATGGATCCAAGACACTCAGGACAACCATGCTCTAGCAGTTTCTAAGTATCCCAGATATAGCTGTACCAAATTCTAGTCTGAGTATGTGATAGACAGATATGCATAATGTTTGTGTTCTCCCCCTACAGCTGCAGAGAAGAGGGCTAGTAATGGCTGTGGCCAATGCAGACAGACTGACAAGGCTGCACCAACAGGCTGGTGAGTACAGATCTACCTTGCAGTATATAGTGAAATAAATAAGGAGTACATTGTATACTGTGTTCTGTGTCTAACGATTAAAAAAAGTTTGCCAAACTAATAGTCATCTACAGCATATGCAGTATTAGAGCACTGTGTCATATAAGTGCAATAAAAACTTAAACCACCAACTCTTGTGTTTATTCAGGTATTTTGTTGTAGAAATTAAATGCATACAGGTTCTACACAGAAAATATGGCTTTGACAGCATTAATTAACAAAGGTTGTTCTGAGAATCAGCTAGTATGCAAAACAGTAGATTGTGGAGCTGTAAATCAAGATATACATGAAATATGACATATGTTATGCACTAAGATCTGAACCCTGAATACTAATGATAAATGTATTGTAGTGTATCCTCTGCTGCAGTGCCTTATGTTAACCTTTCCTTTCCGGATCATATAATTTCAAAGGATTGCTACACAGTACAGTAACTATCTGTCATGCATGAATCTCAAGCTTACAAGGTCAGACTGTCTAACCCACAGAGTATTAGGCAGAAAACAGTCAAACAAGAAACACCAGTTCTGCAGTACATCAGCATGATGAGAAATAGCCTTGTAGTTCATTTTAGCACACCCAGACACTGTTTGAATCCAGGGAGTGGTACAGATATATGTGCATATATACACTAAAGAAATCCTGAATATTTATAGAAACAGTCAGATATTGGTAACAGATATTTTCTCCATAGGTCTTACAGGTAATGAAATGTTTGTAGTAGCTGTCTGAAGGTTATAAAAATACACCATGTACAACTGTCCCACTGACCAACCTCCAAATGAGAGCAGGATAGGTACATAAACCATGCCCTCTTCCCGATACATGCCTCTCAAGTGTCACGCTGTCATGGCTAGTGATCACTGCTGCCAATCACCTTGGACACAGAAAGGAATCCAAGTGAACTATGCAAGTAGCAGACTTACACAACATAATTGCAGGGTACCCCTTCTTTGTCAGTTATGTAACCCTGACATGTAAAAGCACTCAACAGTAAAGTAGCCACAGTTCACCCAGTCTTCCCCATACCATTACAGGTTGACAGTCTAACAGGTATGTATGTGCCATAGAAGATATGGGCCATAGGTAGATGTAAAGTGAGGGCAGACCTGTAGAGTATTGAGCAGTACTGTTGTGAAAAACAGAAGCCAATAAAGTTGTTAATGGACTTTTTATTCTCTCCCCCCACCCATCATCTGCATCAGTATTTATTATTCCTATACTATGGGTATGTTGTTCTCAAAACCTATTGTTGGGACATGTGTTCTATTATTGTTCATATATTTCACTGGCTGCATATTAACATACCTTGTTTAAATAACATTATTGGTGGCCTGTAACTTGCATGCTGTTAAAATGTTTACTGTTGTTCCATTTATGCATGTGTTCTGTTTGCTACGAAACTGTTTCAAATCTGTTGGTTTGGGTTAATGGGAACACCCATGCATGCTGTTATAACTAATTTTAAAATGTGTTGTTCATGACTAACCAATATATCTGGGAAAACCACAACACCATAAAATGTTTGGGAAGGTAGATCCCAGTGAATTCACCTGTCCCACCCCATCTGGCCATGGCACTGGGCCCCAGCACGTCTGTGACCCAACCCGGAACATCTTCCTTTGCTGGTCCTCCACCACTTTTGGGTGGAACCACCTCAGGAAATGGGGCCCACCCCCCCGGGCATAGACGTGCAGAGCAGCCCGTCACCTGCAGAATGTTCCGGGGTATGGTGCGCAGTGTCATCCACTCTGAGTTGGGTGGGCAACTGCACCAGATGGAGGGCTGCCTGGTGCACCTCAAGGGGCAGGCTGCTCCTCTTGACCAGCCTCCAGCACAACCACCTTCAGAGCTGTGAAGGTACAGTGGTGACTGCCCATGAGTGGGGACCTCAGTCCCACTGTATCTATTTAAGGGCTCATGGGCCTCTGATTCCCAACCACTCTCCCTGTCCAAGGTGTTTACCCCCTCATGTGTCATATACCACCCTGTCTGCTGTCTTGTGTGTCTTGTCTATCTGCAAACGCTACCTATACTAGCAAACCTACCTCCCCAAATATACATAAAGCCCTTCCCCAACATTCCACTCTCACCTAAAAAAAAAGGCATCTGTCCCACAAAAATAATCATTGCCCCATACATAGTTCTACATTTTGCTCCCATGTACAGTGAAACTGATCAGTCTACCCAGAAATTATTCTACAAATGTCTGTCACCAACACCCCTCCCTGTGGGGTGTGAGGCTTTAAATTCCAAATTCTACACATTATTCACAGTGGTTGCTGCAGAAGAAATGTAGATCTATAGTCCTTTCCTACACCCATCCTGCAAATCCCTGTCTGGTTTTCCTAATTTTTTAACCCGTGCTTGCCCCCATTTCACCACTTTCATATCACCCTTTTGCTTTTCTTTAATCAAAATTAGCATTGGTGTAAGCAGGAGTAAGCAGTGCTAGGTGAAGCTAAGAGGACTTAACCATCTGTTAACATAGCTTAACTTTTATGCAAAACGATGCAAACCAGCTTACAACTGCTTAAAATTGCCTGAATTACTCTATCTCCATCAAACCTAATTCTGCCTAGCAACAAAATAATCAGCCCTGCCAAGTCCCGAACCCAAAGTGCTGTGCACTACAATCACAACAATGTACCACTACACATTAGCATGAGTGAAAAAAAGTCATCACTACCAAGTCTGAACATATGACCCTGTGCAGTACAATCACAGTAATGTACCTTTACACCATCAGAGCTGTAGGCATTTGTAATGTTTTTACAAACATATCATGCACTTCAGTCATTTAACATAAGGGAAACATATATATATATATATATATATATATATATATATATATATATATATTGACACCTCCATAATGTCACCCACACAGGCATGGAAAAGGGGTAAGGCCCACATGAAGGACTTAATTATAGCATGGTGTTGCTATGGCATTGGCTAATGGAAAGACAACACAGCTGCTCTACATGCAAGTAGCAAGTTGAAGACACCAATTGGTGCAAAGGCCATCACCTGCTCATGAGCATTAACTACAATAGGCAAGCTGCTGCCTATGCAACACAGGTCCATACCCATCTACATAAAGACAGACTGTGACTACACAAACCTAAATATATGCATTATTCTGAGGAAACTCTTCAGCACTATAACAGGTATGTCAATCATGTAAGGTTGTAATGGAATGCAGAAGTATGGATGCAATAATGTGAAATAGGAAGTTAAACATCAGGTTGCGACAAGTCCTACTGGACTCACATGCTGCTGTCCAGCACCTATGCCCTGTCTGTAGTGACATGGATCACATCTCTGTCCCCTGAGTCACTCCAGCAGAGGTCAGCTCATATATGACTACTAATGGAGTGTCTGTTGTCCAATACTGAGTGTGACACTGCTAGGGCAGCTACCTGGGATGTTGTAAATAGTCATATGTCACCTGTGAATGCTATTATGATGCATATGCTTGTCTTACAAATGTAGGAGACGTATATTGGGTATGTGCATAGTGCTCAATGGGTGGAGAAGTATGTGTTGAACTGTATGTTGTATACTGAGCCCATACCTGACAACTGTCCAGAGTTTTGCAGACTGACCACATGTCAGCCTCATATTTGTAGTCAATGGCTCATACAGTTGTGCAGTGTCTGGCACATCACTGGCAACCCATTAAAGATTGAAGTCATAGCATAATAGCATACATTTGATTGTCAGATATCATATCCTGTGGAGTAGACTTGTGAATGTGACACCTTCTTTGCTGACAACTAAGTGTGTTTTGGCTAGATTCATAAAGTGACACTTTTTTCTGTCCTTTGCCCACCAGTGATGTGTGCCTTTGTGCAGATGTCTTGCTCTAACAGGAGATAAGTGTCTTAGCATGAAACCCATGTCAATGCAAGCGTACCTTGTCCTGTAGGATGGCGACATTTGTGCAGTCACTGACACCTGCTTTGTAGCTGGGGAGAGCATACTAACCTTACCAGGTTACTCATACTATCATACATTTAGACCCCAAATGGAGGGCTGTAAAGCCACAGGAGCTAGGGTGTTGAACATTATCATACACATATACAACTCCAGGCTGGCCAAACAGTATGATGTATGGGAGACATCCTGAGTTCAGTTAACAGTTGACAAAACACCTACTCAAATTATAGCTAGCTGCAGGCCTCCAACCATGACTATGGACACCCACCACACCTACTGGGACTTGCTGGAATTTGTCAGGATTCAATCATCTACCCTGATCCTGGGTAGCTTCAACTACCAAACCATAGTGTGCATGGCCTAAGCCACCTAAACATAAACACACAGATTCCTCAGCTTTGTCAATGGCAATGCAGTGGATCAGCTGGTCAACACTCCTATGACAGGTGGAAGCATCCTGTACCTGGTCCTAAACAACATGAGTAGCCACTGTAGCACTCCTACAGTATCATCCTCCTTGGTAAGATCTGACCACATAGCCATCACTGTTCAGGTCACCATCTCCCCTGCCCCCCTCCGTCAGGGTCAAACAAAATTAACTTTAAACAAATGACTATAAATCTACTCAGAGCAGGTAGACATAGCTGTACAGCCAATGTCCCATCAGTTGGAGCTAGCAGTAGTGTCCAGGCCTACACCACAATACTGTGTGAGCACCTACATGGCTGTATGGATTCAGCAACACCTGACAGGACAACATCATCTCCCTTAAGGTAGGATAAAGATCTGTGATGAACAGCAGCAATACACTAATACCATAATAGGTGGAAATAATTGCTGGACAGGGCCAAGAAGGAACAGGTGCCTTATTGGAAGCAATGTCACCTTGGTGTGCACAAGCAAATAAGGTCACAGGTGAATTACCCCAAGGCTATCTTTGAGTGCAAATTGGTCACATCCACCAAGGGCAATCACTAGGCCTTCCACACATATGTCTGCAATCCTAGAGGCAACACACAAATCTGGTCTGTAGTGGTTGTCAATAACAACACATACGCATACAGCATAGATATAGGCAACCTGCTGCAGACAGGTGAAGTGTAAACATCACCCCCCCTTTCCCCCATCAGTACACATGCGCATGAACAGCACCTCCACCCTCCCCTCATCATCAGGAATCAGGTCCATAATGCCCTCTCAAGGGCAACACACAGAAGTCTCCGTAGGCCTGATACCATCCCTGGCTGCATCCTACATAAACTCAGGCATGAGCTCTCAGATCCATTACACACTGTAGTCAACCAAAGCCTGAGCATCAGTGTCATCCCATCTGCACAGAGGACAGCCACTGTCATCGCTATACACAAAGGTGGAGCAATTCAATGAACCACCCAGTCATATGAACATCAGTCTAACTAGCCTGCTCTGCAAGGGCATGGAATGCTATATCAAGGACATTATGAACAGGGACATTGACAACCTCAAAATGCCTGAGCCTACAGTGTGGTATTGTCAGAGGGAGATCAGGGCTGTTAAACCTGGTTGACTTCTCTGAAATGGTCAACAAACGCAAGGAGGAGGGGAAGATGGTGAACAATGCCTACCTTTACCTAGCCCAGTTCTCTTACAATAATCCCCAAGTAGCCAGGATGCATACACCTACACAGCTAGGCATCAACCTGTACATTACCAGATGGGTAGCAACTAGTTCAATAATAGTACCCACTCGGTCAAAGTAGTGGAACCCATTTCTAGTAGTAGAGTCTTCCAAAAGCGGTGTACCCCAAGGATTGATCTGGGGGCCTCTACTGTTTGAGATATACTTATCTCAGGTACAGGACAAAAACAGTGGTCTGTGGCTGAGAAAGTTTACAGATGCTTACAAGCTGGCCGCCGTCTTACATTCCCCTACTGATGTGAGCACCCCCCATGAGGCCCTCACCCAATTAATGACTGGTGCAGGAGGCATTGCCACAAACCGAAAGCCAGGAGATGGATCATTCTCCCTTCTGTGGCAGATGTCATCCACACTAATTATGAGAGCAATAATGTACTGAGCATGCAATCAGGTGTGATGTGACTTGTACATCAAGGTTGGTAGTAACCTGACAGTGTTGGTGACATTGCATATCTTACTCCAATAGCCTTGGTCTTGGCCACAATTACAATTCTGCTACTAGGCCCATTTCACAGTAGGATTTATCACCCATTGTTCTGGGCCTTATAATAGCAGAGAAAGAGATGGATTGTGGCAGGCAAAACTACTGTAAGGTCTGCATTGAAGGGCCCATAGGTGTCACAGCTTTGCCAGACTGTACTAGGAATGTGTGTGTGTGTGTGTGTGTGTGTGTGTGTGTGTGTGTGTGTGTGTGTGTGTGTGTGTGTGTGTGTGTGTGTGTGCGCACATGTGTGTGTGTATCAGCAAACATAATACTGCAGGGTATTAATTTACATATGTTGTCTTCCTCTCTGAGGTGAACAAAGAGCTTGGTGTCCCTCCCTCTCACAACCTGATGTCAGTGTCTTAACAGACTCCCATGATGATGGTGGTCATAGTGAGGCACAGGTGGGGTTGTTGGTGCCAGAATCTGTGCCATTGTTTGGTATTTCAATTTCACCCACCATGTCCCTGCACACAGTCAGTATGCCCACACATACCCAGTCCCCAGAAGCTACGGATAATGGACAGGTTAAGGGTGGTGGCATGGAACAGGCTAGTGTGTTGAGTATGGCAAGTGTGAGTGTAGACACCAGCCATAGCCATCAGGCGGGGTCACACACAGGCAAATGGACAGGGGTTCTCAATGGAGGACTGCTGACTATCAAGCCCCTATCACAAGTGCCACAGCAGGTGTCACCAGACACATGTTATGGTCCGTCATGGAGGCACAGGCGCATACTAACCACAACACCAGACAGATGCTCAGGGTCATGAATGCATTACTCACTGCCATGCGTGATGACCTCCATGACATATGTGATGCCATACATCATCTTGCTGATGTCGTGGATAGACAGTGGGCTGAGACATTGTCACTGCTCGACCGTGCAATGTATGTGCTTGAGCATGTGATGGGAGTATGGCATCAGCCAGGTGGATGTAGGTCAGCAACATGATCAGCTCTGAGCCCGTGTAACTATGCACATTCACAGTCCTGTAGTGACAGCACCAACAGCACTACTGAAGGGAGGGTGCTGTCCACAGCACACTGGACCAGGCCATAAACATGTTGTCCTGGCCAGTCCCATCAGGGATGCGGATCCAGCAGACAGCAGTCACCATCGGGGAGTAGTACTGCATCTGTCTTTGGTCTTGGCAGTGCCAGTGATACTCCTGGCAGAACCAATTCCTGCATCCCTGCCGGGAGATGGTGAAGCATACATCCTGCCATGTACAGTCCACAGTTGTCCAACATAGCCCTGTGTTGGGCATCAACATGGATTGACGGTGTGCAGACAAACACACACACATCCCTATCACAGGCTTGTCACCACCAGACATGGACAGCTCCTCTGCACAGCCCAGTTGAACACCACCCTTCCAGGCACACACACCTACATGATGTCTGCCATATGGCCCAGCATAGGCCTCTGGCAATCCATCACCACAACCCATGCTCATATGGGTCTGATGCACAGGGTGACTATAGTACAGTGTAGCAATGTCATGCTGTGTAAGGTGCTGTCTGCTGGCAGTAGTTATGAGTACACATTGAGGTTTATGTACCTTGTTAGCCATGATGCACTATTGCCATTATTACTGCTGACTATAGTGTCATGTACTGTATTCTGGTTGTATTCCAGGTATCTGTGTGTCTACTGGCTGTGGGCCTGCTGACTGTAGCAATGATGAGTAAGGTGGAGTGGAAACACAGTGGCCTTTTCATAGCCAAGGTATAGCTGTATATATGCATGTTTACCAGATGTGTTCATATGCAACAGTGTGTGAGGGACAATTGTGGCAGACAGTGTGACCTTGTATACATACTCTTGACACAGCAACCTAGCCTTCATACATGTCACCTGAGTGTTCTGTAGGACTGCAGGCTCACAAATACAGAGGAGGTTACTTCAGTACTGGCA
>NC_056726.1:675613173-675620673 GCF_019279795.1 Protopterus annectens | reverse complement strand
ACACACACACACACACACACACACACACACACACACACACACACACACACACACACACTTGCCAAACCTGCGACAAGAACTCCTGCCTATCTAGTTATTTGGACTATACTGTTGATAGTTATTGCATGCACCACTGAGCTTATATGGTTAAGACCTGTCCAATGGTATTTCTGAAGGGGATGACATCAGCAGTACTGCTAAAGTAGGGCACTAGGAAGTGTAGTGGTTGTGAATGGCCTAAAACGGTTTCATCTACAAAGAAACACACACACACACTTACATTTGCCAGGACTGGGATTAAAACTCCTACCTATCTAGTTATTTGTATTATAGTGTTAGATAGTTATCGTATATGTTACAGAGCTTATAGGGATGACAAGTGCACAAAAGGTGCTTCTAAGGTGAATGACATCAGCAGGACTGCTAAAGTCGGGCACTGGATATATACTGGGTGGGAAAGTCCTCAAAATACTTCAGCCTACAAATATACACACTTACATACCCACTTCCCAGAGCTGTGAATAGAATCCCTACCTATTTAGTTGTTTGTAATATAGTATTACACAGTTATTGCACATGCTACAGTGCTTATAGGGTTGATAAGTGCACAAAGGTGCTTCTAATGTGAATGACAACAGCAGGACTGGTTAAGTTTGGCAATGGGATGTGTTGTGGGTGGGAAAGTCTTCAAAAATACTTCAGCCTATATACATACACACACACACACACACACACACACACACACACACACACACACACACACACACACACATTCAACAGAACTGGGAATGGAACTCCTGCCTCTCTTGTTATTTGTACTATACTATCACATTGTTATTGCATGCACCACAGAGCTTGTAAAGCTGGGGCTGTGCAAACGTACTTTTATTGGAAATAACATCAGCAGGACTGCTAAAGTGGGGCAGTGGAAAGTGTACTGTGTGTGATGGCCTACACACACACACACACACACACATACACACACACACACACACACACACACACACACACACACACACACACACACACACAAAAAAACAGGACTGAGATTAGAACCCCTACCTATCTAGTTATTTGTACTATAGTGTTATGCAGTTATCACATTCACTATAGAGCTTATATGGTTAACAGGTGTCCAATGGTACCTCTAATGTGAATGGCAGCAGCAGAGTTTGTGTAGTAGGGCAATGGGAAGTGTACTGAAGTGGGAAAAGCTTCCTTATATTTAGACCTACAGACACACACACACACACACACACACACACACACACACACACACACACACACACACACACACACACACACATACACAGGTTATGTGATATCATAACCCCCACCTCAGTACTATTACACAATGGAGTTCACCTTCAAGCTGGCACATGTGACTGGTTATGACCGGAATGCCACTGTGTGCAGCAGGACATCACTCTTTGCCATTCAGGGTATCCGTGTGTATGACTCACTCTCTGTGTCCCCCTGTTTTCTTCTGTCTATTACTGTCTGTCTGTCTCTTCCCCATGTCTATGTGTGTTTATGTTTGACATATTGTTATTTGTTGCCCATATATATCTGGGTATGTCACCTAACAGATGCAGATATAGCACATACATGCTAGCATAGGGTTATCCTGTCTGATGGGTATGTGTAGGGACAGAGAAGGTGTACATAGCTATCTGTATGCAAAGACATAATGCAGTTATATAGTCCGATGTGGGTTCCAACATTGCCTGTGATTCTCTAGTGTAGGAGCATGCCCAGTATGACCTTCTATAGTAAGAGTGGGATTCCATTCCAGAGATAGTTGTACTCCAGCCCAGTGTTTTGTGTGCTACAGCCATTCCTCTCAGGACTTTCCTACAGGTCCTGGATTTGTTTTAGCACAATTTTCTGACATATCTAAGGTATGACACTGGAATTTATTGTATCATTACCTAGTGACAGACATCCTCAGATCATCACAGTGCTTTACCAGAGGAATACAAGATGTATAATGCACATACCAATATTATGAGCCCAACTATATACATTCTTGCCCAAAAAGGCCAGTTGAGAGGTGTGGCTACAGCCATTTGGCTGATGCAGCTGTGTAAACAGTCCAGCAACTTGGTGATATACTGTCTGTGGATCTTCTGCTTGTGTGGTATTCTTCTTACCTGAAAAATAATATCCTGGTGTGGCCATACCTCTCAACTATACATTTTCTGGCAGATTGTCCAGGTGTTTGTCTAGAGATTTCATCCAGTCTGCATAAACTTTTGTTTTTATGGCAAATTAGTTGCATATTATTGAAGACCAATGTTACAAAATAATGGCAAACATTAGTGTTTCAGACTTCATAACCGTCAGACAATTCCTGCTAATGCAAAAACCCTTTATCCTACCAACATTCTCAGTATGTAAGGGCAATATTTGCAACACGTGCCTATCAGTGTGCCTTTGTCCCACTTTTATTTATGGACCTTGTCCAGATGTCTTCCTCTCAGAGATTGGGAAGTATGGGTGTGGGTACAGAGTGCATTCTACTGTGCAGGCTTGTCCATTATATGTGTAGCATATTCCACATAGCACTGTAACTTCCAGGTATGTCAGAGGCAGAGCAGTACACAGTAATGTGGTGAACCACTGACAGACAGCTGTGTATAGGTTGATAGGTTGCTATGACATTAGTAGGGTATTGGGCCTGAAGACCTTATAGCCCACACAGATGAGAGTGTAACCCATGATACATGTCAACACACAGAGCCCATGTCCAGCAGGGACACAATTGAGATCACATGACTGCATTTTGTGTTTCCCATGGACTTATACAGGGAGCACATCACTAGGGGTATTGAGGCACTTGGCTTGCTGTCGACAGAGAGTGTATTCCAAAGATGAGGGAGTGTGTGGTATATGTATCGGTCACTCCAACAAGCCATACTGATCGCACAGCTTTGGTTAATGCTGCACCTACAGGTTGATAGATTGGGCCTTGAGTTCCAGATGTGTAACAGTCCCATCACAGCAGGGTCTGGATTGCTTTGTATGCCAGACAGGGGTCACCTTAGCAGAGTCTGTATGGAATGGGGTAGAGGGACAGTGCTGTTAGCCTATCTGTGCGGGTTAGGTGTTTGGGGTTTGTGGTAAAGCCTTAGAGTTTGCAAGACCCTGATGTGTGGAGTCTACATGGTCTGTAGTGTGTAGGTTGGTGGGGTTCTCATGTGGTTTTTTCCTCTGAGGTGTCCATTGTTTGGGTTTTGTTTTGTTGTGGACCTCCACATACACAGATGTGTGTTGTGTATTTGCAGGTGATATTTACTGACTCCTTACACTGCATGGCACCTATGTTACTGCACAATCTGTTCTGATTTGCAGATTCTCCATTTGCCTGGCCAGTGATTCCCCTTCTCCTTATGTGTGTCTCTTTGTCCTTCTGTAGTCCACTCACAGGCTTTGGCCACAGTGGCTGCTGTTATGTATTTGTAATTCCGATGTAGGTGGGGTACATGGTATTACAGTGCACACAGGGTTGTGGACTTCACACTTCTGAGTGTAGCTATTTAGCAGGTTGTCCATCATTGCACCACTCCATTTGCTGTGGTTCTTAGATGGTTTGTGTTGCTATATGTTATTATGAGCCTACATGTAGGCCTAGCTATCATACCATCACAGATTGACATCTGGAGAGTCCCACATATGGCAGTCAGACAAAGACTCACACACATGGACAGGGTGTTAATAATGTTCTGCCAAACATAGACAGTTGGGAGACCAGTTTGGTAATTGCTTGTTTGCTCTTTTTGGTTTGATGTTTGCTTCCCCATTATCTGCCATTGCTGTTTTGACATGACCCTTTTTTGTTTGGTATATCATTGGAAGGCAAATGCAATGATAGGACAAGCAGAACAGATACACAAGGCATACTTCTGCTCCTTCTGTGACAACCTGTGTCATTTTAGGGTTATATCTGTTGGCCAGTGACATGTTGTCAGTGCTGACACAGAAATATGGCAGCATTTTATACACTGGCAGTACCTTCAGGTACCTGCTGTCCTACTAGGCACCATATCTCTCAGCTTCTGAGAGCCAGACATCTGGACAAGTCCATAAGTAACTGGGGGACAGAGGCCTAAATATAGGGACCATTTTTAAGTATTGGCCTTACAAACCTAGAAAGGTGATTCAATAACAGGTTTTGCATTAGCATGCATGTTTCTATAGGGTATGAAGTCTGACACTACAATCTGTCATTATTGTCTGACCTTAGTCTTACATGATTTGCCATTGAATTGCCAGACAACCGCTATTTCATGTTATACAGACCACAATTATGACGCAAACCTCTGGACATTCTGCAATAGGTCTGTACAGTTGAGAGGTATAGTAGGCACTGTGTAGGTTACTCCAAGCTCTGTAGTGGCCATATGTGTGGCTCCCTATCCATAACCTGTACAGCTTTTTTGGATTAACAGATATTACATCTGGACTGTGTGTACGACTCCTACTGTAGGTGTAGCTGACATGCATAATAGTTGGTACTGCAGTTCTTGGAACATGGCCCTGTCAAAGATAGCACTGTACCTAGGCCACTATGACACAACAGCAGGAGTAAGTGCTGGCCACATCCTAACAGTATTACCATGCATATACACAGCTCATTGACCCCTGCATATTGTGGACATGGAACAAGTTATCATGCTGATTGTGACAGCCATGGCAATGTGTGCTTCGCTGCTATTACCCTGCAAACATACATGTTAGTGCATTTCTATAGGAATATGCGTGTGGGGGGGCACACCTGTCAACTGTACATATTTGCACAGACTGTGCTGATATTTGCTTTACATTTTGGTTCCATTTGGCATAGTATTGTGCCCTGTCTTGGTGACAAGTGGCATATCACTAAAGACCACAGGTCAGTTTGTAATGCCATACGTTTGAGTTTCAGACTTCTTACCCATTCAGAGCCTTACTGCAACTGCAAGACCTGCTGTGCTATCACTGTGTAAGTCTGTAGGAGATATTTCATCATTGTCACCATTTGTGGGTCTTTGCCAGACATTTATTTATGGTTTTCTATAGCTGACTTGCTGGGTGAGGCTGAGGGGTGAGTATGGGACACTCACACTGACATCTAGGCCTGTGACCTATGACTCCCCAGTTAGTTGACCCCCCACATATACTGCAGTGAGCTTTGTCACCTTGGGTACTACTGCATAGTGTGGGGAAGCCAGTATTGGGCAAAGATTTCCTGGTGTTCCACATAGCTGTCAGTTGTCTGCTGCCATCCCAGTAGGCTACCCTATTCCCTTGCATGCATACAGCAATGCCATAGATATGCTATCAGAACATAGAAATCCATTTATTTATTGTTAAGAAGACTGACTTACCTTGTACCTGCGGCAGTTATGCGGATGGTGCTTGAGGGTTGCCTATGTCGTATGCACGCAGTACACTGCCCATACATGGTAAGGTACAGGTAGTGTGATGTGTGTGGCATCCATTTTACTGTGTATGTAAGTTGGAGAAAGGTGTCAGTCCCTGGGTCCCTACAGTGTCAGTGCGTGTGCTATGCATTGCCTCTATGCCAAGGCCAGGGCATACAGGAATGCCTCCAACTGACTACAGGATCTGGCTCAGGGGGTTCCTCCTCCATGTCTTTATGTGCCTGTGAGGACCTTGACAATTGTGGGGGGTTGTGTGGCCATTCCCCATGCTGTTCCTGCTGCCAATGTTTCCACAGGATCATACTGTGTAGCATGGCACATACTATGAACATGTGTGCATATGTGGCTGATGAGTACTTCAGGGCTCCACCAGATATGTCAAGGCAGTGGAACCATGATTTGAGCATCCCAAACACATGCTCTATAATGATCCTGGTTTGTGTGTGTGCCTCATTATGGCATTCTTGAGTGGGTGTGTGAGCATTTCTGATGGGTGTCATCATCCATGGCTCCAGTGCATAGCCAACATCCCCCACCAGATGGCCATACAGAATGTCTCCCTGACATATCCCTGGTACAGCTGTGAGGAATGCCAGATGTGGGAGTCATGATAGCTTCCAGGGCTGTCAGCACACACATTAATGATAATACCCTTGGCATTCCACATGACCTGGCATTTGATGGAGTGAAAGCCCTTGTGGCTTAGATAGACCCTACCCTGTTCACTGAGTGCTGCTTTGATGTGGATGTGCATGCAGTCTATGGCACCCAATACCTCCAGGTAGTCTGCAACACTGTGGAAGAGGTGCATATTGCTGGTCCTCTCCTCATGGTTGCTGGGAAAGTAAATGTGCTCACCGGCATGTGGTAGCAGGGCATCCAGGAATTGGTGGACTACCCTGGATGCAGATGCCTGTGAGACCCCCAGGATGTCCCCAGTAGGTCTTTGGAATGTACCTGTTGCTAGTATTCTTAAGGCTACACATACCTTGGTATCCACTGGGATGAGTTCCCCTCTATTGGCTCTGGGTCTGAGGTGAGGCTGGCACAGCTTGATGAGTTGCTGAAGTATGTCCCTGTCCACCCTGTAGTGCTCTACTATTTCCAGATCATGTAGCCTCTGGTAGGTTACCCTGGGTCTGAACACTCTTCTCCTCCACCTTTGTCTGGGGTGGCTATCTGCATTATCCTCCTCACTGCCCTCAGACTCAAGCACATACTGATTTATCAAAGCAACAGCAGCCCCTAACATTTTGTCGGTTAAAATTCTCCTGAGTGTGTACACCAATGGTGCAGACTTTGTGGGAAAAAAACAGAATGAAAGGTGTTTGCACATTTTATACTGTTGTGCTGCAGATGCTGCCTGTATGGTTGCCTGCTATATTATTTGTACTTGATTGCTTTTACTCTATTTCCCTTTTTTTTCCCTTCCCATTTCTGCCCCTTTTAAGCCCTGTGGCATGCCATGCAAACCCACTGCTCAAATGTAAACAGCTCTGCTATTTCCAGGGTTTTTTTGTTGTTGTTTTAGATCTGGTGCATGTTGCACAAAGCTGTTTACTAATGTAAACAGTTTTAAGCAGAAATTACCCTCCCTTGGATGTGAACATGCTCTTCATTTCATGGAATAAGTCAAAACAGCCCCAAAGACACCCCCTTGCTTAGTTGTGCTTAGCTACGCTCTAATGGAAGCCATGGAGCTCCAATGTGCTTACACCAAGCATGACAAACCCCCTTTTCATGTCAGCTGCTTTTCCTGCTTACACCACTGCCTTATAGCTCCTACACGGTTAGGTACAGCCAGAAAATTCTCTCCCATTTAGTGATTCAGTAAAATCTGCTCATTTGTATACCACACTGCCCTAGTCCCTTGTTACATCACTACACCAGAGCCTTTCTCCTTAACAACCAGTGTTACCTGTTATTGTTTTGATTCTGCATGCCATGCACTATAATGGCAAAATGGAGATTTCACTTAAATTTGTCTTTTCACATTTATTTTATATTCGGCACAATCTCATTTGCACACCACTGCGCCATGCTTAAATGGCCAAAATCTGCCAAAAAAATAAAC